>NC_057804.1:193368018-193372594 GCF_018294505.1 Triticum aestivum
CGGGCCAGTTGGCATTAGTGGTAGACCCTCAGGTGGGAGGTTATAAATTCACCAAGGTACTCATGGATGGAGGGAGTAGTATTAACATCCTGTATTATGAGACATTCCGCCACATGGGGCTAACAGACAAGGATCTCAGACCGTCTAATACGGTGTTCCATGGTGTGGTGCCTAGCAAATCAGCATATCCTCTTGGTAAGATAGCCCTGGAGGTGGCTTTTGGGGACGAGCATGATTCCCGATCCGAGACACTAACCTTTGAGGTGGTGAAGATCCAGAGCCCGTATCACGCCTTGTTTGGGCGGCCGGCTTATGCCAAGTTCATGGCACGGCCTTGTTATATCTATTTGCAGCTCAAGATGCCGGGTCACAAAGGGACAATAACGGTTCATGGGAGCCGCAAGGTTGCTTTGGAATGTGAGGAAGGTGATGCGGCCTATGCAGAGTCGGTTTGTGCCACGGAGGAGTTAAAATATTATAAGGACAATGTTGATCCGGCGGACATGACCCCTTTGAAGAAGCCAACTATGGAGCATGATTCAGATCTGAAGTTCAAATCAGCGGCTGAGACCAAGCTTGTTGACTTCGTGCCTGGCGATTCGTCCAAACAGTTCACTGTCAGTGCCCACTTGGACACTAAATAGGAAAGCTCACTCATCGAGTTCATCCGTGAGAATCGGGACATTTTTGCATGGAAGCCTTCTGACATGCCAGGTGTACCGAGGGAACTCGCTGAGCACACTCTTAATGTTGATCCTAAGTATAAACCGGTAAAGCAATTTCTCCGCCGGTTTAACGAAGAGAGGCGCAAAGCTATTGGGGAGGAAGTGGCCAGGCTCTTAGCAGCTGGTTTTATCATTGAAGTGTTCCATCCAGAGTGGCTTGCTAATCCGGTGCTGGTTCTTAAGAAAAATGGCACTTGGCGTATGTGTGTGGATTACACGGATCTTAACAAGGCTTGTCCAGCAGATCCTTTTGCCCTCTCTCGCATTGACCAGATTATTGACGCCATGGCGGGTTGTGAGCGTTTGAGTTTTTTGGATGCGTATTCTGGGTATCATCAGATCAAAATGGCGGTTAAGGACCAGGAGAAGACGGCGTTCATTACTCCCTTTGGAGCCTTCTGCTATGTATCTATGCCTTTTGGGCTCAAGAGCGCCCAAGCCACTTATCAACGGTGTGTACAGAATTGCCTGCATAAACAGATCGGCCGCAATGTGCATGCCTATGTGGATGATATTATAGTCAAATCAAGGCAGAAGGAGACGCTGGTTGATGATTTGAAGGAAACCTTTGACAACTTGCGGGTTTACAAGATGATGCTTAACCCGGCCAAATGTGTTTTTGGTGTTCCGGCAGGCAAGTTACTGTGACACTCCAAAATTTTAATTTGGTCTTTATCAAAAACTTTGTGGTTTTCTTTGAAAAGAGGCCATTTAAATTTTTTTCTTTCAGAAAAAAAAACCTTCCTCTTAAAAGCTTCCTTTGCTTTGGCAAGGATTTTAATTTTTTTTTAAACATTGGTGTTTGAATCTTTTGAAACTTCTTCTCTGTTGGTTCCCTCTCAAATTTATTTTGGGAGTTTAATCTTTTTCTTTTAAACTGAAACTCTATGAAAAACTTGGGATTTTCATATCTTGGAACCACCCATGACTTGGCATTTTGCCATGTGGTAAAACCCCTCCAAAACCTCCCCTACACCTTGTGATCAACCTAAGTTCTTTGTCCCAACTAATCCAAACAAGTTTTGGGTTTTATTCTAATTATTTTTCCTCTCAAATCAATTCTGAAAATTATTTGGAGCCTGAGTGATTTTCAAAGCAAGTACCCTTTTTCATTTGAGTTTTGACCTCAAACCAACTCTCCTGGATAGTCCTTTGTACCCACAACCCAGAACCATCTTGATCCACTCCTCCTCTTTTCAATTTTTTCAAAATTCAGTCTCTGCAAGTTTGGACCAGATTTGCCAAATTTGATGAAATTCATATCTACACTCCTCCAAAAATTCCACCAAAATTCAGGCAGCCTACTTGAGCAATGAGAAGCCACTCCACCAAAAATCAGCTCAAGGAAAAATCACCAGAGGCCAAATTCATTCTGTCGAACACCTTGCAGGCACTGTTGCTGTTCAAAATTCAGAAAATTCAGACTTCAGTGTCATTTTGCGTTCGTCAGCTTCACTCACGCGTTCACAGTGCACTTGGCACGTTCCTCGCAGCCCCTCCCTCTTGTCCAGAGCTTCACACGCGTGCGTGGAGCCTTCCTGGCGTCGGTGGCATGCTGGCCCTCCCTCGCCGGCGTCTTCTGCGGCGTCGGGACCTCCCGTGGCGGCCGACAGGGGACAAGAACGGCGGCTCAACACTGTTCCGCGCCGCCCATCGCCCCTCTGCTCTCCGCGTGGCCTCATGCGTGCCAGCGCACGCTCGTGGCACCACCACCGTGGCCGGCAAGCACGGGACGCGCTCCCTGCCGCCGACGGGCCCGCGCCGCCCCGTTCTGTCGAACTCACCCCAAAGCACTAAACTCCAGCTCGATTAGTGCCTAAACGGAACCGGTGGACCTCAACGATGATGCCCAAGCCCCTAATCCCACTGCACATCCACGGCACCGCCGTAATCACTCGCCGGAGATCCCCATTCACGGCAACCGCCTCGGGCCGCCTATAAAAAGGTCCCCCGAGATCACCCTCGTGCACGCATCATCCCCACTCCTCACCAACGCCACGCCAGGCCACTAGGAGGTCCTCGAGGAGGTCTCCTCCCCCAACTCCGGCCGCCCCGATCCGCCTCGGCCTCCACCACGATTCACTCCGGTGAGGCCATCTCCGGCGCCCAAACCCCATCCGTTACCCTCTCTAGCTACCAGGAGCCTAACCCCCTCTTCAATTTGATCTTCACAGCTCTCTCCGACGAGTCCCTCGACCACCCGAGCCGCCGTCCGCCGGAGCAAAGCTCGCCGTCGACGTGGTACTCGCCGGCGACCACCACCACCACCAACCAATGCGGAATGGCGCCCTTAGCACGGAGGTACCCTCCGATTCCCCTGCCTCGCCGTGGATCGCCGCCGGCGACCACCGCAGCTCTCGGGCGCCGACGAGCTTCGTTCCCCCCCTTTTTTGAAGTTTAAACCTGACGAGTGGGACCCCACCGTCAGCCTCTCTGCTCTCTCTATTGAAACGTTTTCTGGAAGCGCCTTTGGGCAAAATGCGCTTTCCCCTCTGGGCTGGCGTATTCAACACTGGAACGTTTTCTGTTTTTATAAGCTAGCCCCTGGAAATCTTCTGTTTCATTACAGATGAGTCCCCGGACAAAAACCTTTATAACTTTTAATGAGAAAAGTATTTTTGATTGATTCTTTTTTTGTTCTCTTTAAAATTTTGTCTAGTTTTTTATCAGGTTTATTTGAAAAATATTTGGTATACTTTTTGTGCACTCCTTGGTATTTACGATAGCGCATATATTTTCTTTATACCGTAGATACCGAAGGAGGTGACGGAGCCGCGAACTTCACCGAGCTAGGCTCCGACTACTCTAAACCAGGCAATCATGTTTGAACTTTTGATATGATGAGTGTCTTGGCATGTTTTGCATTTAGTTAGTTTCATGACATGTTGAGGAGCATATCGATGAACGTTATTTTATGCAAGATTGAGATAAGTGAGCTCGATGATCCATAAGTGGATGGATGTGAGTATGAATGGCCATGTGTTGGCATGAGGATGGGTGAGATGGCAGTGTCGTAGCATGCCAGTCTTATGCCAGACTATGTGACTTCAGTGTCAAACCGTATCGATCCAGTTCCTCTCATTTCCTTCCCTGTACTACCACATGTTTTCCGCAAGGAATAGGGTTTAGTAAGTTGCAAACCGCTTTCCTGGTACACACCAAAAAGGAGAGGCCGTGATGATGGTTCCATGGCCCTGGATTAAAGCCAGTCATCCGGTCAGGGGGCATGGGTGTTTCCGGTTGGGACCGAGAGGGGGGCACCCCTTAGAGCGCGCGTATATAAATTTGATCCCATGCTATTCGAGATTGTGATCTCCCCCTCTCAAAAGTTTTTCTTGGACGATGTCTAGGGTGATTCCTAGCATCGAGAGGTAGGATGGGTGTGTACTGGTTAGCTGTGTTTTCTTCCGAAATACCGTAAACGGAACTAGTCCTTAGTGACTACGGAAATCCGTTGGCTGTGGGAAAAATTTTGTACAAACTCTGCAGAGTCATATATTCCTCCAAATCATCTATTCCATGTCCAAATTCATATTATCTTATCCTAATCAAATGTCAGTTTTGATGGCAGAGACTCCGGTGATTCGCATGAGTGCTAATTCCGGTTAAATGATTATTCCTGTGGATGGACTAACCCATTTATTCTCATGGATTAAATGTTTATTATGAGTATATTTACTTGTGAATAAAAGCCCTTTCTGCGATGTCGCTCAGAGTCCGACTGTGGCATTGTTGTATTTTACTTTCTTTTCAAGCCCTTTCTGTGATGTCGCCCCGACGTCCGACTGTGGCATTTCTTTTCAAGCCCTTTCTGTGATGTCGCCCCGACGTCCGACTGTGGCATTTCTTTT
>NC_057804.1:193672660-193854396 GCF_018294505.1 Triticum aestivum
AAAAATTGCCATTAGAATTGTTTTGGAGTCGGTTTACTTACCGTACCACATACCTATTCCTTTTCGGAGTCTGGAACGTTTTGGAAAGTGTCCCTTATGTATTCCTCCGGGGTTACGGTCTCAACAATATTAGTTTCAACATTGATAGGATTACCTGAGATATAATGTTTGATTCTTTGACCGTTCACCACCCTCGGACTTGTGCCTTCAAAGTTGTTGCTTTTTATGGCACCGGAACGATAGACCTCCTCGATAATGTAAGGACCTTCCCATTTAGAGAGAAGTTTTCCAGCAAAAAATCTTAAACAAGAGTTGAATAATAACACATAATCACCTATGTTAAACTCACGCTTTTGTATCCTTTTGTCATGACAGCGTTTGACTTTTTATTTGAATAGCTTGGCATTCTCATAGGCTTGGGATCTCCATTCATCAAGTGAGCTAATATCAAATAACCTCTTCTCACCGGCAAGTTTGAAGTCATAGTTGAGCTCTTTAATAGCCCAATATGCTTTATGTTCAAGTTCTAGAGGAAAGTGACATG
Organism: Triticum aestivum; assembly: GCF_018294505.1. Taxonomy (NCBI): domain Eukaryota; kingdom Viridiplantae; phylum Streptophyta; class Magnoliopsida; order Poales; family Poaceae; genus Triticum; species Triticum aestivum. The sequence continues at coordinate 193,673,205 of NC_057804.1, forward strand.
CTTTTCCATAAACCATCTTATAGGGAGACATACCCATAGGATTTTTATATGCAATTCTATAGGCCCATAATGCATCATCAAGTTTTTTGGACCAATTCTTTCTAGATCTATTGACAGTCTTTTGCTAAATTAATTTGAGCTCTCTATTGCTCAACTCTACTTGACCACTAGACTGAGGGTGATAAGGAGATGCGATTTTATGATTAACATCATATTTATCAAGCATCTTACGGAAAGCACCATGAATAAAATGTGAACCACCATCAGTCATAAGATATCTAGGGACTCCAAACCTTGGAAAAATAACTTCTTTAAGCATCTTGATAGAGGTGTTATGATCAGCACTACTAGTTGGAATAGCTTCTACCCACTTAGTAACGTAATCAACAGCAACTAAAATATGTGTGTAACCATTAGAGGTAGGAAAAGGTCCCATATAATCAAAGCCCAAACATCAAACGGTTCAATAACAAGAGAATAATTTATTGGCATTTCTTGACGTCTACTGATATTACCAATTCTTTAACATTCATCACAAGATAAGACAAACTTACGAGCATCTTTGAAGAGAGTAGGCCAATAAAAACCGGATTGCAATACCTTATGTGCAGTTCTATCTCCAGCGTGGTGTCCTCAATATGATTCAGAGTGGCACTTGCGTAGGATCTGTTCCTGTTCATGCTCAGGTACACAACGTCTAATAACACCATCTACTCCTTTATAAAGGTGTGGGTCATCCCAGAAATAATGTCTTAAATCATAAAAGAATTTTTTCTTTTGCTGGTATGTGAAACTAGGTGGTATAAATTTAGCAACAATGAAATTAGCATAATCAGCATACCAAGGAGCAGTACGAGAAGCATTAACGACCGCTAATTGTTCATCGGGAAAGCTATCATCAATAGGCAGTGGGTCATCAAGAACATTCTCTAACCTAGACAAGTTGTCTGCAACGGGGTTCTCAGCTCCCTTTCTATCAACAATATGAAAATCAAATTCTTGGAGCAAGAGAACCCATCTAATGAGTCTAGGCTTAGCATCTTTCTTTTCCATAAGATATTTAATAGCAGCATGATTAGTGCGAATAGTAACATTGGAATCAACAAAGGTCTGACCTTATCACAAGCAAACACAACTGCTAAGAATTCTTTTTCAGTGGTGGCATAATTTCTTTGGGCAGTATCAAGAGTTTTACTAGCATACTAGATAACATTCAATTTCTTATCAACTCTTTGCCCTAGAACAGCACCTACAACATAATAATTAGCATCACACATAATTTCAAGGGGTAAATTCCAATCAGGTGGCTGAACAATAGGTGTAGTGATCAAAGCTTTCTTATGTATTTCAAATGCTTCTACACAATCATCATCAAAGACAAAAGGAATATCTTTTTGCAATAAATCTATCAAAGGCCTAGAGAATTTAGAAAAGTCCTTAATGAACCTTCTATAAAAACCGGCATGACCAAGGAAACTTCTTATACCTTTTATGTCCTTGGGACATGGCATCTTTTCAATAGCATCAACTTTAGCTTTATCAACTTCAACACCTCTCTCGGAAATCTTATGCCCCAAGACAATGCCTTCATTAACCATAAAGTGGCACTTTTCCCAATTCAAGATGAGACTAGTGTCTTTGCATCTCTGCAAAACTTGATCAAGGTTTCTCAAGCAATCATCAAATGAGGATCCGTAAATGGAGAAATCATCCATGAATACCTCACAAATATTTTCACAAAAGTCAAAGAATATAGCCATCATGCATCTTTGAAAGGTACTAGGTGCATTACATAAACCAAAAGGCATATGTCTATAAGCAAAAGTACCGAAAGGGCAAGTAAAAGTAGTATCCCCCACTGACACAGGTATTTGAGAGAAACCAGAATAACCATCTAGAAAGCAGAAATGTGTGTGTTTGGATAGTCTTTCTAGCATTTGATCAATAAAAGGTAAAGGGTAATGATCTTTCTTAGTAGCTTTATTTAATTTACGGAAATCGATTACCATCCTATAACCTGTAATAATTCTTTGCGGGATCAATTCATATTTATCTGGTCTAACAGTATTAGCAGTCTCACCACAGAAATAAATAACATGCCCATCTAAATTATCATCCAAGAGATCTTTAACCATAACAATACTAGGTTCAACACTGATTTTCTCAGGAGGTGTATAAGTCCTAGTATTACTCTTATGAACAACTATCGAGGTTTTAGCATGATCCTTTATCCTAACAGGAAAAGGAGATTTCTCAACATAAGTAGTAGGAACAATAGGATCACTATAAGTGACAGTCTTTTCTTCGAATGTAATAGGTGCAGCTAATTTTACTTCAAGGGGAGGATTATATTTAAACCACTTCTCCTTAGGGAGATCAATGTGAGTAGCAAAAGATTCACAAAAAGCAGCTACTATCTCAGAGTCAAGTCCATACTTAGTGCTAAATCCATGAAAAGCATCGGTATCCATAAAAGATTTAACACAATCGAACTTAGGTGTTATACCTGACTCTTACCATCGTAGGAACCCCAATCTTTAGAGTTGTGCTTAATTCTTTCCAATAAATCCCATTTGAATTAAATAGTCTTCAGCATATAAGAACCAGCACAGGAAGTATCGAGCATGTTGCGATCATTGGGAGAAAGCCGAGCATAAAAATTTTGAATAATCATTTCTCTGGAGAGCTCATGATTGGGGCATGAATATAACATTGACTTAAGCCTCCCCCAAGCTTGAGCGATGCTTTCTCCTTCACGAGGCTATAAATTATATATGTAATTACGATCACGATGAACAAGATGCATAGGATAGAACTTCTGGTGAAATTCCAACTTCAATCGTTTATAATTCCGAGATCCCGTATCATCACATAGCCTATACCATGTAAATGCATCCCCCTTCAAAGATAAAGGGAAGACCTTCATTTTGACAACATCATCGGGAATACCTGCAAGCTTAAATAATCCACAAACTTCATCCACAAAGATAAGGTGTAAATCGGGATGCAATGTTCCATCTCCTGCAAAGGGATTAGCTCGCAGTTTCTCTATCATACCCGAAGGAATCTCGAAGTAAATATTTTCAGTAAGTTCAGTAGGTTGAGGAGCAACTCTTTGCTCTTCTGGTCGGTATGAAGATACCCCGAACAAGCCCCTCAAAGGATTAGTTTCCATAGTTACAAGTGACAGAAAATTTCAGCACACTATATAAATGTTTCCTTACCAAGTTCCACTCACCAAAGGCCTTCACTTCCCGACAACGGCGCCAGAAAAGAGTCTGGATGACCCACAAGTATAGGGGATCTATCATAGTCCTTTCGATAAGTAGGAGTGTCGAACCCAACGAGGAGTAGAAGGAAATGACAAGCGGTTTTCAGTAATGCTTTCTCTGCAAGCACTGAAATTGTAGGTAACAGATAGTTTTGTGACAAGATAAATTGTAACGACTAACAAGCAATGAAAGTAAATAAAGTACAGCAAAGTGTACCAATCCTTTTTGTATCAAAGGACAAGCCTGGACAATTTCTTATAATGAGAAAAGCGCTCCCGAGGACACATGGGAATTATCGTCAAGCTAGTTTTCATTATGCTCATATGATTCGCGTTCGGTACTTTGATAATTTGATATGTGGGTGGACCGGTGCTTGGGTACTGCCCTTAGTTGGAAAAGCATCCCACATATGATTAACCCCTATTGCAAGCATCCGCAACTACAAAAGAAGTATTAAGGTAAACCTAACCACATCATTAGACATATGGATCCAAATCAGCCCCTTACGAAGCAACACATAAACTAGGGTTTGAGCTTCTGTAGCTCTAGCAACCCATCATCTACTTATTACTTCCCAATGCCTTCCTCTAGGCCCAAATAATGGTGAAGTGTCATATAGTCGACGTTCACATAACACCACTAGAGGAAAGACAACATACATCTCATCAAAATATCGAACAAATACCAAATTCACATGACTACTAATAGCAAGACTTCACCCATGTCCTCAGGAACAAACGTAACTACTCACAAAGAATATTCATGTTCATAATTAGAGGGGTAATAATATGCATTAAGGATTTAAACATATGATCTTCCACCAAGTAAACCAATTAGCATCAACTACAAGGAGTAATCAACACTACTAGCAACCCACAGGTACCAATTTTTTGTTTTGATACAAGATTGGATACAAGAGATGAACTAGGGTTTTGAGAGGAGATGGTGCTGGTGAAGATGTTGATGGAGATTGACCCCCTCCTGATGAGAGGATCGTTGGTGATGACGATGGTGATGATTTCCCCCTCCCGGAGGGAAGTTTCCCCGGCAGAACAGCTTTGCCGGAGCCCTAGATTGGTTCCGCCAAGGTTCCACCTCGTGGCGGCGGAGTTTCGTCCCGTAAGCTTGCCTATGATTTTTTTTCCAGGGTAAAAGCCTTCATATAGCAGAAGATGGGCACCGGAGGGCCACCAGGGGGGCCAGGAGACAGGGGGCATGCCCAATAGGGGTGGGCGCGCCCCCACCCTCCTGGCCAGGGTGTGGGCCCCCTCTGGTGTTTTATTCGTTCAATAATTCTTGTTAATTCCAAAACTGACTTCCGTGGAGTTTCAGGATTTTTGGAGCTGTGGAGAATAGGTTTCCAATATTTGCTCCTTTTCCAGCTAGAATTCCAGCTGTCGGCATTCCCCCTCTTCATGGTAAACCTTGTAAAATAAGAGAGAATAGCCATAAGTATTGAGATATAATGTGTAATAACAGCCCATAATGCAATAAATATTGATATAAAAGCATGATGCAAAATGGACGTATCAGGCCTCGGACAGCCGGACTATATACTTTGGTTGGACTGTTGGACTATGAAGATACAAGATTAAAGACTTCGTCCCGTGTCCGGGTGGGACTCTCCTTTGCGTGGAAGGCAAGCTTGGCAATTCGGATATGTAGATCTCCTTCTCTGTAACCGACTCTATGTAACCCTAGCCCCTTCAAGTGTCTATGTAAACCGGAGGGTTTAGTCCGTAGGACAACAACAATCAGAATCATATGCCAGCTTCTAGGGTTTAGCCTCTACGATCTCGTGGTAGATCAACTTTTCTAGTACTCATATCATCAAGATCAATCAAGCAGGAAGTAGGGTATTACCTCCATCGAGAGGGCCCAAACCTGGGTAAACATTGTGTCCACCGCCTCCTGTTACCATTAGCCTTAGACGCACAGTTCGGGACCCCCTACCCGAGATCCGTCGGTTTTTACCAACATTGGTGCTTTCGTTGAGAGTTCCACTGTGCCGTCACGATAAGGCTTGATGGATCCTTCAATCATCTGCAATGATGCAATCCAGGGTGAGGTTTTCCTCCCCAGGCAGATCTTCGTATTCGGCGGCTTCACACTGCGGGCCAACTCGCTTGGCCATCTGGAGCAGATCGACAGCTACGCCCCTGGCCATTAGGTGAGGTTTGGAAGCCTGAACTACACCGCCGACATCCGCGGAGATTTGATCTTCGACGGATTCGAGCCCATGTCAGGTGCCCCGAACAGTCACGACGAGCATGACTTATATCTGCCATCGGACGGTGTTCGGGAGATCGCACCTGCGGCTACCCCGGCCTTTAATCCGGGGTTGATCGTGCCATCCGAGGACGGGTGGATGGACCCCTCCACGGAGACCGCACACTCAGCGGAGATAGAGACGAACACATACTTCGCCTCCAATGAGGCCTGGGACATCGGACCCTCAGACTCGTCTCCGGCCATCGGCTCCGAACCGCGTGCATCCGTGCCTATCGAATCTGACTGGGCACCTATCATGGAGTTTAGCTCCTTGGATATCTTTCAGGACTCGCCCTTGGAAGATGTGCTAAATTCATTGAAGTCTCTCTCCCTGTCAGGAGACTCTTGGCCGAACTATGTCCGGCTTGAATGGGAGGCGGACGACGAAGAAATTCGTTCCCCACCCACCACCCACTTAATAGCCACTGTCGATGACTTAACCGACACGCTTGATTTCGACTCCGGAGACATCGACGGTCTGGACGATGATGCTGGAGAGGAACAGGAACCACCGCCCACGGGGCGCTGGATAGCCACCTCATCATACGACATATACATGGTGGACACACCAAAATTAAAGAACGGCGAGGAACGGAAGGATGCAACAGAGGATAATCCTCTTGAGAAGCAACCAAAGCATCGAAGACGGCACCGCTCTAAATCCCGCCACAATAAAACCACGATAACAGTGCAAGAAGGAATAATACCCCGGTCGACTTCAAAGGAAACGACGACCCCATGGACCTAGCGATGGAGCAGGATGAGCCAGGGGACGGCGAACACAGTCCAGGGCCGCTATCCGATCATAGTGACGGCGAAGATAAAACTCATAAACTTGTCTCCGGAGAGGAGAACAGTCCGGATGACAATGTACTCATCATCCCGGAAAGGCACCTGGAACATTAGAACCTCCATAGAAGGCTTATCGCCACCGCGAAGAGCTTGAAGAAGCAGAAGCAAAGGCTCAAGGCCGCGCAGGATACGCTCAACCGCAGATGGAATAAAGTGCTCGACACTGAAGAAAAATACGGTGGCTATCGCCACACAAAGAGCTACCCAAAGCGCAAGCTGCTGCCCGAATTCGACGACTAGGCTATAGAGCCCATTCCGCCGAAAAATAATACGGCCGATCCACCGGACCGACCACCCCGTGGCCGCGATAGGGCGGCTAACGACGCCGCACACAACTCAACACACGATTTACGTGAGCACTTGGACAAAAAAGCCAGTGTGGCCAGGTCCATCTATGGATCTAGGAAGCGCGCTCCGGCGCAGGATCACGGCCACCAAAATGACTATACTAATCGAATATCAGCTCGGAATCAACACCAAACACGACAGCCGTCGGAAGCATGCCATGACACATCCAAATATAGGGGTGCCGCACACCCCCTGTGCTTCACCGATGAGGTGCTAGATCATGAATTCCCAGAGGGATTTAAACCCGTGAACATAGAGGCATACGATGGAACGACAGACCCTGGGGTCTGGATTGAGGACTTTATCCTTCACATCCACATGGCTCGCGGAGATGATCTCCACGCCATCAAATACCTGTCTCTCAAGTTGAAAGGACCAGCTCGGCACTGGTTGAAAAGCCTCCCCGAAAACTCAATTGGAAGTTGGGAGAAACTTGAGGATGCTTTCAGGGCTAATTTTCAAGGGACCTATGTCCAACCTCCGGATGCAGACGATTTAAGTCACATAATTCAATAACCCGGAGAGTCAGCCGTAAGCTTTGGAATAGATTTCTCACCAAGAAGAATCAAATTGTCGACTGCCCGGATGCCGAAGCCTTAGCGGCTTTCAAGCACAGTGTCCGAGATGAATGGCTCGCTAGACACCTCGGCCAGGAAAAACAGACAACAATGGTGGCCCTAACAAGCCTTATGACCTGCTTCTGCGCGGGCGAGGACAGCTGGTTGGCCCGTAGAGACACCAGTGACCCTGGCACATCCGAAATCAGGGACGGCAATGGGAAGCCGCAACGCAATAAAAATAAGCGTCGAAGCAATGAAGACAGCCTAGACAACACAGCGGTTAACGCCAGATTCAGGGGCTCTCGACCCGGTCAACGGAAAAAGCCCTTTAAAGGCAGCAGAGATGGACCGTCTAGCCTAAACAAGATTCTAGACAGATTATGTCAGATTTGTGGCACCCCCGAAAAACCTGCAAATCACACCAACATAGAATGCTGGGTCTTCAAGCAGGCCGACAAACTAAACGCCGAACACAAGGGGAGCGAGACGCCAAGTGAAGACGAGGATGAGCCTTGCCAGCTGAACACCGGGGGACAAATTTTTTTCCACCAGAGGTTAAAATAGTGAACATGATTTATGCAACTCATATACCAAAGAGGAGGCGCAAATGCGCACTCCGAGATGTATACGCTGTAGAGCTCGTCGCCCCCAAGTTCAACCCTTGGTCAGCCTGCCCGATCACTTTTGATCGCAGGGATCATCCGACTAGTATTCGGCACGGAGGATCGGCTGCCTTGGTGCTCGACCCAATAATTAACGGATACCATCTCACCCGAGTCCTTATGGACGGCGGAAGTAGTCTTAATATGATATATTAGTATACTGTCCGCAAGATGGGGATAGACCGATAAAGAATCGACCACAACAATACTACCTTTAAAGGAGTAATACCAGGCGTAGAGGCCCGCTGCACGGGCTCTCTAGTACAAGAGGTTGTATTTGGCTCGGCCAACAACTTCCAAAGCGAAGAACTAATCTTCGACATCGCTCCATTCTGAAGCAGCTACGATGCACTACTCGGAAGAATGGCCTTCGCTCATTTCAACACAGTTCCGCATTACGCTTATCTTAAACTTAAGATGCCCGGTCCACGTGTCGTCATCACAGTTAGCGGAAATACAGAGTGTTCCTTATGTGTGGAAGAATATGTGGCGGCTCTAGCAGCCGAACCACTGAACGGCCTTCCCAACCCAAATAAATGACCGGTTGTCAAGACCACGGACACGGCTAGACGTGTCCGGCGCACCACTACTTGCAGCTGCCCAGATGAACCTGAGCTTGGTCGACGTGGTGCTAGGGGCTGCCCGCATATAAAAGGGTCCATAGTTCAGCTCGTCCCTACTAATATACAATAGATTGAATTTTCATGGTTCATTAAGAATAACCTACCTTTCGCACAATGTCTTTCACCTGGGTTTTTCTTTTTTTTTACAGATGATCATCGTGCTACACCATTCCAGGATACGGCACAACGGAGACAAAGGCGCAGACGTGCAGCAGGGCCCCGGTCAAAGGTTTCTTTTTAGATTAAGACCCTGTGTAAACCTTTTTAATGTCTCTTGTTGCTTCACACCCTCCGGGAACTTAACATAACCGAGGGGGATACTGGCGTTATTGGCATTTCGTCGCGCCAGGTTAATGCATGTAACCGGAAATTCAGGGCTCATTATCGAGGGCGTTACTCAGCCCAGTATATGCTGTAAAGTCCGAATACCTTAGGGAGTGTTCGGCGTTGGGAGTTTGGCCATATATGCATGAGCTCCGAATCATGTCTTTGGTTAATAGTTGGGTTTGCCCAGCTCCCGTGTTTTGCTACCTTACGTTCCACTCTATCGGCTAAGGCGACACCGGGAGAACTACTACAATTGTGCCCTGGTTCATCTGGAAGAGAACCTCAGTAGAGAAAGCCGAAAACTAACTGTCATGATAAAGCGAGAGACGGCTCAACCACTCGATGACTCAGCGGAATCTTCGTGATTCCTCCGCATTAATGAAGGACCAGTTTCCCGGTCATGTACGTATGCGCACCGTATTCGGATGAACGCAGAAGTACTAGGGGATATATAGTAGCCCCACCGTCAAACTCCTATGGCTAATTGAAAGTGTTAAAGCTATATAGTCCGATTGCCTTGTTCACCGTGCTATCACCTCCTTAATGGACCAAGACGTTGGATCAAGTGTGATTACGCGCTTTACCGAATACCCCCGCATTATATGCGTGGGGGCTGAAGCCGACGACTGCAAACTTTTAGGTTATATACATACATACATACATAAAGGGCCGCACAGGAGGCACTATAATACTTTATGGGCAAAAGTATAAATGCAACCTTTATAATCAAAATAGCATTGTTTTTACAATCAAGATACATGTCACTCGAACATGGTACTCTTCGAGCACTGAGCCTCTATTAAACGGGCGCCTTCTAGGACTTCTTCAAAATAGTGCTCGGGAGAGTCCTGGCCTCCGGTCGGACCCCTTGTTGCAATAGCGGTGGCCTCCATCCCTGCCCAGTATGTCTTAACATGGGAAAGAGCCATCCACGCACCCTTTATGCACGCCGACCTCTTTACAACGTCAATATGCGGCACATCACGAAGAAATCGTTGCACTAAACCAAAATAACTACTTGGTTCCTTCGGCCAAAGATGATCCACGATAGACCTCATGGCAAGCCCGGACAACCTATGTAGATCGGCCCACTAGGCCATTTGCTCATTCAATAGCAGCGGACGCTTTGGAGTGCTGAACTGCGACCAGAACAATTTTTCCACCTCCTAATCTTTTTGATCTTTGAAATACTCAGTCGCATCAGTAGCACTCTTCGCTAAATCCAAGTACGCGTCTGCAGAACTCGATAATTGATCAAGAGGGGCATACTTCGGATCACCGAACTTTGTCAGCAATAAAAAGGGCCTCCCAGTCATGATATCTCCGGCTTGACAAAGCTCCTCCCGCGCAGCTATGATTCCAGAGCGCGTTTCCTTGGCTGCTTCCAAAGCCTTCTTCAAGTCAGCCGCTTTTTTTGGCTTTCCCTTTTGAGGAGCTCATAGCGGCTGGCGGCATTTTGCAGCTCAAGAGACATGCTGGCTATTTTATCTTCGCTCTGGCGATGAGCAGCCTGTTCGGCTTTTAACTCTTCAGCCGCCTTCAGGGCGGCCGCATCACTTCTCCTGGCTTATTACTTGGCTCGGGCAAGTTTCGCCCGAAGGGTCTCCACGGCGGCAGCTCCATCCACAGTCAAAGCATATTATAGATACTAGCATCATGCTCCTCTTAATATTTGCTGAACAACAAAATATACATACCCTGTGCCTTGTCAAGATGCTTGTTCACAAGCATGATGTCGGCATCCGCCACCTCAAGATGCCGCCTCAATTCGGCAAAATCAGCAGTCCGGTCAGCCGCCGGACCTTCATCCGCCTACGCATAAAAGCAGCACGATCATTACCTGGGACTATGATCCTCTGTTTGCCGCCTCTGGACGGCAACCAGAGCCTCATGGGCTACTATGTATACGGAGCACACCTAGCGTGTGCGGTACAGCCAAAAATATATATTAGATGCCTACCTCAAAGCCTCTTAGTAGGCTCGTAAAAGCTTCATTTAACCCACTTTTGGCAGATGAAATCCTCTCAACCACCGTACCCATCAAGGTACGATGAGCCTCTGAGATAGCCGCTTGCTCCAAAAGACCTATCAATGTGTCCGGTTGTACACCCGATAGTTCTGGGCTTTTTCTGCTGGTCTCCTCAGGATCCAAGGACTCCGGACTTCGGGCGGCCGAAGAATTACCTGCTGGCCTTTGCGGATTAGGAGAAATCCTCCGCGACGACACCTTAGGGTTGTCCGTCTCGCGAGGCGGGGAAGCAGGGGAAGGCGTTTTGCTCTCAATCATCTCCGGAAGAAGATCCCCCGAAGACGAACTTTGTTGAGAAGGGCTATGAGCCGGACTGCAAAACATATGTGTCGGTTGTGATTCTCAGAGAAAAAACAAGATATATTTATCAAAGTGCCTTTGTTCACTTACAGCTCAGTTGATGGCTGGCCCCCTTGTGGGCGCTGTGCGGCAAGGACAACCTCCGGGCCAGGGCCCCCTGGCGAAGGCTTCTTCCCTCGTTTGGAAGCCTCCGTTTCCAAATCTTCAGCGGCGCCCCTTTTCTTCCCGCGGGGAGAGGGGATTTTAGATTGGCCTCCCAGATCACCCTCCTTTGCGGAGGCACTAATTCCCCCGGTTTGGACGTATAATGTATGAAGCCCGCTCTCGGCTTCTCTATGCCTCCCTTCATCTTCTCCTGATGGCACTTGATAAGGTGCGCGCTCAAGCATCCTGGTTAGTACAGGGTTCGGCGAGCCTTCGGGAAGAGGGGCCGAACAACTGATCCTCTTCGCCTTCCTTATCCAGTCCTGGCCGAGGATAGTTTTACATAATAATGTTGTGGTAAATATAAAGACATCATGTTCGGTCGTGGAGTTACTTACTTGGGTATCTAGATGATTGCAGTTCAGGCCCGCATCCTCAATGGTGTCCGGACACTTTATTTGTGATCCGAAGAATAATCGATACATCCCTTTGAGCGTCATGCCGAAGAAGTGCTGAATAGTTCGTGGTCCTTCTGGGTTGAACTCCCACATCCAGAGAGATCGACGTTGGCATGGCAGAACCCGACGAACTAGCATTACCTGAATTACTTTGACGAGGCTGACATCCCTCTTGAGGAGATCTTAGATGCGGCTTTGCAATGCCAGCACGTCATTCACTGGCCCCCAGTCCAGCCCTTTGTTAACCCATGACGCAAGTTGGGGCGGAGGGCCCGGGCGGAAGGCTGGGCCGGCCACCCACTTTGTACCTCGGGGTGTTGTGATGTAGAACCACTCCCGTTGCCATAAGTCGGACTCCTCCGGGAAGGAGCCCTTTGGCCATAGGGCGTCGGCACCTTTGCTTATTATAGCGCCTTCGCACTCCGCGTGTCGCCCGTCAATCATCTTCAGCTTCACATTGAAAGTCTTGAGCCATAAGCCGAAGTGTGGGGTAATGCGGAAGAAGGCCTCACACAAGACGATAAACGATGAGATGTGAAGAATAGAATCTAGAGCTAGATCATGGAAATCTAGCCGGTAATAGAACATGAGCCCTCTTACAAAGGGATCAAGACTAAAGCCTAGCCCTCGGAGGAAGTGGGAAACAAATACGACACTCTCGTTGGGTTCGGGAGTGGGGATAACCTGCCCTTGAGCAGGTAGCCTTTGGGGGATTTCGACGGTCAGATACCTAGCCTCCCTAAGCTTCTTGATGTCCTCCTCTGTGACAGAGGAGGCCATCCACCGGCCTTGAAGGTTGGATCCGGACATGGTTGAAGTTCCGAAGCGCTTAGCCTGGACCTTGGGTGTTGGAACTTGAGGTAGGGGAAGGGAAGGATCGAGCGTGGAAAGAAAAGGACAAGTCTTGGCCCCTTTATAAAGAGGGTGAATATCAAGCGTCCTCCACGTGGACGTTTGGAACTTGCCTAAAATTGAGGAATCATACTAACAAGCACGGTTGGGTTACCCACACCCGTATAGATGAGAATCCCGTGATAAGGGGAACACGATCTCTACTTCGACAAGACATGCCAACAAAACTGCCTCACAATACGTGCAATAGCAGGCTGGGAAAAATGGTGCGTAATGACCGGGCCACGGCGTGATGTCACGCTATGAAAAGTTGTCAGCAGATTAGATTTGTGGAATATTGTGCTCTCTACGGTGGTATGTGGAAATTGTTTTGCAGAGCCGGATACGATCCTTGTGTTCAAGATCTTCTTATGAGTATTCGGAGAAGGAACCCGCCTTGTAATGCCAAAGACAATCTGCGTGTCGGACTCATTGTCATTGAAGCCTGGTTCAACGGCTACTGAGGGAGTCTTGGATTATGGGGTCCTCGGATAGCTGGACTATATACTTTGGCCGGACTGTTGGACTATGAAGATACAAGATTGAAGACTTTGTCCCGTGTCCGGGTGGGACTCTCCTTTGCATGGAAGGCAAGGTTGGCAATTCAGATATGTAGATCTCCTTCTCTGTAACCGACTCTGTGTAACCCTAGCCCCCTTCGGTGTCTATATAAACCAGAGGGTTTTGTCCGTAGGACAACAACAATCAGAATCATAGGCCAGCTTCTAGGGTTTAGCCTCTACGATCTCGTGGTAGATCAACTCCTGTAATACTCATATCGTCAAGATCAATCATGCAGGAAGTAGGGTATTACCTCCATCGAGAGGGCCCGAACCTGGGTAAACATTGTTTCCCCCGCCTCCTGTTACCATTAGCCTTAGACGCACAGTTCGGGACCCCCTACCCAAGATCCATCGGTCTTGACACCGACAGTCGACTCGACTGCGGGGTGTGAGCGCTTGTCTTTTCTAGATGCATATTCCGGGTATCATCAGATCCGACTGTATGGACCCGATGAAATAAAAACGGCTTTCATCACCCCATTCGGGTGCTTTTGCTATGTCACCATGCCATTTGGTCTCAAAAATGTTGGCGCCACATTCAAGAGGATGATTCATAAGTGCCTGCTCACTCAAATCAGTTGGAATGTGGAAGCATATATTGATGACATTGTGGTCAAGTCGCGTAAGGGTTCCGACCTGCTGACCGACCTCGCAGAAACCTTTAGTAACCTAAGAAGGTATGTCAGGACCCCGACTCAATGCCACATCGATCTAGCATGTAACACCTCATATCACTTTGCGGCCTCACGCACGGTATTCCCACGGGTGTCGCCTTACCTTTGCCCGGGACCGTTTGCGCCTTTTGGCACACGTATATGATAGTGTCGCTAGCATCCATATGATAAGGAGCCCGGGCTGACATGGCTAGTTGTAAACCCAAAGTGGCACCAACTTACAGGGACAGGCATCCGTGACCCAGCATCGAACGTGTCGGTCATCAGCGAGTGAATCCAGGCTGTAGCACTGGGCTAGCAGGACTCCGGTGAACCGGGCTGTAGCGGGCTAACAGGACTCCGGTATTCATCGCGTGACATTTCCCCGAAGGGACAGACACAGGAACGAAGAAGGACACATGCCGGCCAGCCTAAGTGTTTCGGAGCAGTAGCAAGCTACCATGGCTCGGTGGAAACACTAGGAGACATTTCCCGGTAAGAGAGGCTACTAAAGATAAACAACTAGATAGTCAGATCCCACACATACCAAGCATTTCAATAACATACACACAACATGCTCGATATGTGCAATACAACATGGCATCACAAAATGACCCTACGACTCAAGTAGTTATTCAATAGGCTCCGAGGAGCGAGATATTACAAACAGGGGTCTCACGACCCAACATTCAGAGCATACAAATCAAAGCACAAGCGGAAGCTATCATGTCTGAGTACAGACATCTATAAATGAAAAAGGCTGAGAAGCCTGACTATCTACCAGATCCTGCCGAGGGCACAAGATCGTAGCTGAGGTAACAAGCTAAACGTCGAAGTCCACGTGGAACTACTAGTGAGACTGAAGTCTCTCTGCAAAAACATAAAATAGGCAAACGTGAGTACAAATGTACCCAGCAAGACTTACATCAGAACTAACTACATATGCATCATTATCAACAAAGGGATGGTGGGGTTTAACTGCAGCAAGCCAGCTTTGACTCGGTGGCTATCCTGAACTACGACTGCAAGTAACTCTTTTGAGGTGGCGCACACGAGTTCACATATTCACCATATCAATACACCACTATGGATCCGCTCCCGTCTCCCTACGAGAACGCCATCCATAGCACTCACGCTTATCTTGTGTATTTTAGAGTATCCACTTTCACTTGTCTATGAACTGATATAAGCAACCCAGAAGTCCTTTTCCGCGGACACGGCTATTCGAATAGATCATATTAACCCTGCAGGGGTGTACTTCTTCACACACGCTCTCACCACTTACCGCCGTTTACACGACATGTACTCGGCAACCTTCAAGCGGAAGCCCAACGTGGGTGTCGGCCACGGCCTACCTAAACACTCAAGTCTCTAGTCCAGGTTTATCGCCTATTCGGGTTCCATCCATGAGGAGATCCGGCCGGAGTTTCGCTCACAGCCCCAAACGATGTGAACAAGGTTCCCGAGACACCAAATGGGCGCCCGGTACACCGTGCCATGTGCCTACCGCATCACAGCCCACCCCTACGGTCAGCGCTCCGCACGGCCTCCAGCATACTACAAACACCAGAAACTACTTGCAACTCCTGGACAGAGGACAAGGGTGATCAAGAAGCCGAGAGGGTCCATTGGTTTCGGGCCCAATGCGTGGTAGTAGCTGAATCATGGATCACAAACACAGAACTCAGTTCCTGAGGACGGCTGCAATGAGACAACCCACCATGTACTCCTACATGGCCTCTCACCGCTACCTTTACCAAATCGTGTTCACACACTTAGCTCACACACAGTAGGACATGTTCACACGCCTCTGATTCATCCCCGATGAATCAGACCTGACTCAACTCTAAGCAGTAGCAGGCATGACAACAAACATAAATGAGTAGGCACATCAGGGCTCAAACAACTCCTACTCATGCTAGTGGGTTTCATCTATTTACTGTGGCAATGACAGGTCATGCAAAGGATAAAGGGGTTCAGCTACCGCAGCAAGTAACAGTTGAATCGTTGTTGTCCTAATGCAGTAAAAGAGAGCAGGAGCGAGAGAGTGGGATTGTATCGGAATGAACAAGGGGGTTTTGCTTGCCTGGCACTTCTGAAGATAACATTGAGTCTTCATCAGTGTCAACGATCACATCATCGGTATCACGTCTATCGAGAGGGGACAATTACCGGCAACACAGAAGGGAACACAATCAATGCAATGCACAATATGATGCATGATCATGACATGGCAAAATGAATGTGTTTTGGGCTAATGCAACTAGCAACAGATTAAATGAAGTTGGTTTGAATACAAGATTCAAATTCAAACTCCATATGTGATTATTCAAATGCCCTTCACTTCATTTGCCCTAAACAGTAGTGATAAGTTGTTCTAACATGCATGAAAATGGTACAGATGGATTCCTTGAATTTTTCTGATAATTTTTCATATATAAATTATTTAATTTGGAGTTACGGTTAATTTACTATGATTTTTAGAAGTTTTAGCTATTTCTGGAATTTCCTGATTATTATAAAATAAACTAAATTCCAGAAAAGGAATATGGCGTCAGCATGACCTCACCCTGACGTCATCAGGTCAACAGGGCGGTCCAGGTCAAACCTGACGTGTGGGGTCCACACGTCAGTGACACGGGTTAAACAGGGGGGTTTAGTTTAGTTTAATTAAAGATTAGGGCACTAGGGCCCACATGTCAGTGTCAGCAGGGGGTAGTTAGTTTAACTAATCCGATTAGTGCTAATCCTAATTTAGTTAGTGGCCAGAGGCCCACACGTCAGTGACACAGGGTCAAACTGGGCCCAGCAAGTCAACTGTCAACGGGGTCAACCCCACCGGCGACTTGACGCCGGCGAGGCCAACCGCGGCGGCGAGCCTCGGGTTTGCATCTCCGGCGACCAAACGGCCGGCGGAGGGCATCTACGTGACGCTGGTGGACTCGCGCGTCGAGTGGTGCAGGCATTGGGTGCGGGGGTGGCCGGAGTTGTCGCCGGCGTCGACCTTGGCGGTTGCCGGAGCTCGGGTGAGACACGGGCGACCACTAGGGGGCACGAGAGGGCGAGCTGCTGCAGGCAACGGGCGCGTGGAGACGTTCTGAGCACAATGGTGCACTCAGGTGGGAGCTCCAGTGGCTCTGGCCACGACGGCGACGAGGCACGGCGGCGGCGGGCTCCGGCCGTGGTGGAAGAAGGAGCTAGGGGACGAAATCAGGTGCGGGGAGTGAGGGGAAGAGAAGAGGAGCTCACGGGGAGTCGGACGAGACGCTAAGTGGGCTCGGGGACGTCCTGTCGGCGGCGAATTGAACGGCGGCGATTGCCGGCCGTGGCGATGAAGATGGCGGTGATGGCGTGGCTACAGGGCACCCGGCGTTGCATGCGTCGTGGTGGAGCTTCATGGGGTCGGGACAGAGCTCAGGGGTGTGGAGAGGGAGCGAGGGGGTGGCTGTGGCCACGAGGGAGCTCGTCGGTGACGGCGGCTCCGTTCGGTCGCGGGAGGGGAAACAGAGGAGCGAGGGGGAGGGAGGTCCAGAGAGCGAGGGAGAAGTGAGAGGGGGTCGGGGGCTGCGTGGCGTCGCGGGAGGGACGAGGGAAGGAGGAGGCAGCCAGGCAGGGAGGAGGTGGCCTCCTCGGCCGCGCGCGTGCGAGCACGCAGCTGCTCCCACTGGCAAGAGGAAGACGACAGGGGGGGGGGGGGAGTAGCGGTGGCGGGCTGGGCCGGCTGGGCCGGTTGGTGGCGCCAGGTAGGCTGCGGTAAGTGGCCCAGGTAGGTTTTCTGCTCTGTTTTATTTTTCCTTCTTCTGTTTTGTTTTATTTAATTTATTTTGCCACTGTTTTGAATTTAAAATAATTCAAACAATGCCAAAAACTCCTCTGAATATTTTATATTGCTAGATGGACTTTTCCAAAAGCTTATAAAATATTTCAGGGGTATTTGAAATTATATTCTAATTATATGAATATAACTCAAATTCAAATAGCTAATGAAGTAAATCCAAAGTCCCAAAAATAAATCCTTAAAAATGTTCAATATTTTTGTTGGGACCAGAACCCTTGCCAAAAATTATCAAACATTTAAGAAGAGCATTTTGGAACAATGAATGAGATTTCTAGGGTTTTTGCCCCTCTTTTATTTAAGTTTTTAGGCTTCCAAAATTCCCTCAGTTCAAATTTCAGAATTTAAACATGATGCACACATGAGGTCTAGCCTAGTGCATCACCAGAAGCTAGGGATGTGACAACTCACCCCCACTAAACAAGAATCTCGTCTTGAGATTCAAGCATAGGGTAAGGTGAAGGGTAACGCAGACTAGTATAATCTTCACGATCCAGGTTGCACTTCATAGGAACGTTGATTCGATCACCATCATTGTTCTGTCGTCTTGCTCTGAGAACTCCAACTAGCATGACGAGAAGATGAAAGGAAAACTCTAGAAGAATCTATCTTCTCGAAGATCAATCAATTTAGGACCAGCTCACAAAGTGAGTCCTAGCAACATCTCTTGAGCTGAGACACGAAGCATACATCTGAAGAGATGGAGTGAGACAGATGACGAGGGTTCACTAGGTAGACAACAATTCCACACCTAAGAAAGTGGTAAACGATTGTCAACGTAGCGAGGAGTTGAGTTGCCATGATACCACGACGAAACATCCTGGAGGAGGGTGATTCGTAGATTATTTCCTTAGGTGGCAAAAAGAATTACCTTTGATTCAGAGATCATTGAAAACCTTTATACCAGCCTAAGGCAATTCTCAAGCGATCGTTTGGAGGGGGTCAGTAGAATGGCATACTCGGACTTGGGTGATGTGGATTACCTTGTTGAAGACAACGCAATGGATGAATTTGCTTATCACCGGAAATGGAAGAGAACCATGGTAGAATGGCACATTGGTGGTGCAAGCTGGGAACAAAATGCAAATGTTGGGAATGATTCTGGTAACTGGGGAGAGGCTCAACAATAGAGAGTTATTCCACTGGTTGAAAAGGTCATAGCATTGCCGAGGGAACTGAGAGCAAACCCAGTTAGTGCCGATGATAACACCTAGCGCTTGTGCGTGCTCTCAAGAACTTGAGCATTTCCATATTCATCAAGGTTTTATCAACATCCGTGTCAAGGGTCCGGTAACACAACTTACTACCATGATGAATGGTGATGGAGGATGCAGATGCAAAGGAAGATAACACCTTCTCAGATTTCACCCTTGGCGGGGCCAAGGAAATAAAATCTGGATGATCGACCGAGAGACATTTAGCACTCCGCTTCTAATGTTCTCCTTGATGTGCTAGTGTATCCCATTCATAGATACGGTTTGATAACTAGAACATCAAGTAAAAGGTCGGACTTCGGAACACAGAAATCCATAGGGGTAACTAGGGAGTAAATCCTACGAAATCCCTATGGGGAGGTGGCCAACTCCCTCAATCATGATGTTATAATAACAGGTCTTCCGGCTGGTGTGTTGGCCACGACATCCACCTTACCGGTTATCGAGGGACCAATATTATAGTTCTTGGGAAATGTTCCAACCATCATATCTGCCTGAGATTCAGATCTGGTTGGTGTCAGGATATTCCAGACTCATCGAGTCTAGGAAGAAAAATGAAAGTTTGCAACACAAATCGACGAGATGACGTCGCGAGATTCTCGGGGAGCGAACTGCGATAGCAAGCTCCAAAACATGAGCTGGTTCTGCTAAAAACATGTGAACACACTGTCCTAGACAAACATTATCACATGGTAGTCTTACAATAAAACACTACCGAGTTCAGGTGGGGAATCATAATCGAGGATATTGAAGTCTTGTGCATGACCTAGGATTAGCACATCAACTCCTTTTCCGTGAACAAATCAATCAGTGGCTTGGTGTGCTAGGATATACATATGGAATGGAGGTTGCAAGTCTCCGAACCACAGAATACTTCGCACGTATGCATGACTGATTTGGGATGATTCCAAAGGAAGCAACATTGACTTTCTCGAGTCCACGGCGGCAACTTGCATCCAATGCACATGGACTAGAGGAAGTCTCTCCTTACATCCGAACATTTGCTTCATGAGCTAGCATGAACAAATGCTTTCAAAAGTTTTCAACACTAGCTTAATGCTCAGCAAAATTATGGAGAAGGCAAGGATGTTGTCAATGGGCTCAACAACAATTCATCTGGGTTTCCTTTCAAAAGGAATTCCATAGTTAAGTGAACAAGTGATAGCATTGGTCAGACCCAAAAGATATAATGGTGTATGCTCGAAGGATCAACCACGAGTAAGACAACATTACGAATATCGTTGGTTCTGGTCTGATTGGATGATAGCCCATACTCAAATCAAAGATGGGGTAAGACAATAGGCCCAACAACTGATCACAGGGACCAATCGATGAAGATATCATCTTTCTTCAACACACACTACACAAGGATATCCCTTTGGAACGAACTAAGTCAGGCAAGCTTTTATCTTCCAACTCTCCAAGTTGTTGTCTAGCTTAACCCACTAGCTCCGAGATATCCATCACAGATTCTTAGAGAATGGGTGGTTCACAAGAACCCGACTTGGTCACGAGCTCAACACAGCGGTCAGGTGACAACCTGGTGATACTTCCGAGAAGATATTCGGAAAATCACAAACCACCGGTATGTTACTAAGCTCGAGAACAATCTCGCTTTTGAGGGCAAGACGATATGATCAAATGAGTGAGGACTTGACAAGATCCTAACTTATCAATCGAAGGGTGCACCGAAATAGGGACTAGGTAGCACAATCAGTCTTAGGGTGACGATTCAACAATCAACACGCTAAGAACGAGGTTATCGTCCATTTAACTACCAAGCATTAGAGTTGCTAGCAGTATTGACTTTATACACCATAATTCATTTGTCGGCATTCCGGTTACAATAACACAGGATCCGAGGAATGAACAATGATGGCAAGAAGTATCATTGTACCAAGAGTTCATAGGATGGCGTGCAATTCCTATAACAATCTCGATATAAAATAAGGTAATACTCCAAGGTAGAACAGAACAAAAGCTGGATTAGCAATTTGATCTGCGAAGCACAGCTTCTTTGACCCAATCCTGGATATGGAAGAGGTACTGGAGTTTGTTTCTCCTAGTCATTCCGGAATAGAATGGCTTGACAGACCACAAGAGTCATAGGCATCGATGAACGAACGCACGCATACTCTTGACTATCAATTGATAGACGAGGGTCAGAATGCAACTAAAGAGAACAACTCAAAGGAACATACAATTTTCTGAGTTGTGGATGCATGGATTAGCATGTCGAACGAGTTCGACATATTTCTTCCGGATAACCCACGCAGAAAGGTAGAACAGGCAGAGTCACAATATATAATGGAGAACTCATCAAGAGCACTCTTGTTGTCATCTTTTGGTTCAGAAGAACTCCTGCCAAGAATGGTTCATGGTAATTGGAAGAAGGATGTACCACGAACCTCGAGGACTATCGCAAAGTTACTAATATCCTAAAGGAACTTAGCAAACACTATCAACATGAGGTAAGTAGAGTGAATCTCGGGTTCAAAACCCAGAAATAGAATGCCTACTAACTAATAACATCACGGGATGCTTTCGAGAATAAAGGCCAGAATCATCACACTAGGAACACAGATCATGGCTAGACCACTAGATGATCCCCTAAGACACCTAGGGTCATAATAATATCTCCAACATATATGTCAAGGTAACGGAGTACCTCAACTCACTGATTAGTGTGGTTAATCTGGCCCATGGGAACATTGAAACGGGAAGAAAGAATTTGCAAATGCATCAGACTACTTAGAAACCTGGGATGACTCGGGCAGCATAACGGCTGTAAATGCTCAGAAAAGATTTGAGACATTCACAAAAATGGTGGCATAACCACTCAGAAGCACAATATCAAGGTTTCGAGATCAACAATTAACATACGGAAGTAGTAGGAACTGAACTGAGACTTAAATCCAACAATCTATAAGTCTACGGATTAGTAACACGTGATCCTGATAGAAAGAAGAGATAGCCTAGTTCTTAATCCCCGTAGGAAAGATAAGATGACTCAGATCAGATGGGCATGAGGTATAAGAAGTAAAAAGAGCCTTACGTTCCATCCCACAATCAATTCCCTTATATAACTAAAGAATTTCTAGACTCAACTTCGACCAGTTTGGCTTGGTAATCCTACAGGCAGTCAAGCTCTGATACCAACGCTGTCAGGACCCCGACTCAATGCCACATCGATCTAGCATGTAACACCTCATATCACTTTGCGGCCTCACGCACGGTATTCCCACGGGTGTCGCCTTACCTTTGCCCGGGACCGTTTGCGCCTTTTGGCACACGTATATGATAGTGTCGCTAGCATCCATATGATAAGGAGCCCGGGCTGACATGGCTAGTTGTAAACCCAAAGTGGCACCAACTTACAGGGACAGGCATCCGTGACCCAGCATCGAACGTGTCGGTCATCAGCGAGTGAATCCAGGCTGTAGCACTGGGCTAGCAGGACTCCGGTGAACCGGGCTGTAGCGGGCTAACAGGACTCCGGTATTCATCGCGTGACATTTCCCCGAAGGGACAGACACAGGAACGAAGAAGGACACATGCCGGCCAGCCTAAGAGTTTCGGAGCAGTAGCAAGCTACCATGGCTCGGTGGAAACACTAGGAGACATTTCCCGGTAAGAGAGGATACTAAAGATAACAACTAGATAGTCAGATCCCACACATACCAAGCATTTCAATAACATACACACAACATGCTCGATATGTGCAATACAACATGGCATCACAAAATGACCCTACGACTCAAGTAGTTATTCAATAGGCTCCGAGGAGCGAGATATTACAAACAGGGGTCTCACGACCCAACATTCAGAGCATACAAATCAAAGCACAGGCGGAAGCTATCATGTCTGAGTACAGACATCTATAAATGAAAAAGGCTGAGAAGCCTGACTATCTACCAGATCCTGCCGAGGGCACAAGATCGTAGCTGAGGTAACAAGCTAAACGTTGAAGTCCACGTGGAACTACTAGTGAGACTGAAGTCTCTCTGCAAAACATAAAATAGGCAAACGTGAGTACAAATGTACCCAGCAAGACTTACATCAGAACTAACTACATATGCATCATTATCAACAAAGGGATGGTGGGGTTTAACTGCAGCAAGCCAGCTTTGACTCGGTGGCTATCCTGAACTACGACTGCAAGTAACTCTTTTGAGGTGGCGCACACGAGTCCACATATTCACCATATCAATACACCACTATGGGTCCGCTCCCGTCTCCCTACGAGAACGCCATCCATAGCACTCACGCTTATCTTGCGTATTTTAGAGTATCCACTTTCACTTGTCTATGAACTGATATAAGCAACCCAGAAGTCCTTTTCCGCGGACACGGCTATTCGAATAGATCATATTAAACCTGCAGGGGTGTACTTCTTCACACACGCTCTCACCACTTACCGCCGTTTACACGACATGTAATCGGCAACCTTCAAGCGGAAGCCCAACGTGGGTGTCGGCCACGGCCTACCTAAACACTCAAGTCTCTAGTCCAGGTTTATCGCCTATTCGGGTTCCATCCATGAGGAGATCCGGCCGGAGTTTCGCTCACAGCCCCAAACGATGTGAACAAGGTTCCCGAGACACCAAATGGGCGCCCGGTACACCGTGCCATGTGCCTACCGCATCACAGCCCACCCCTACGGTCAGCGCTCCGCACGGCCTCCAGCATACTACAAACACCAGAAACTACTTGCAACTCCTGGACAGAGGACAAGGGTGATCAAGAAGCCGAGAGGGTCCATTGGTTTCGGGCCCAATGCGTGGTAGTAGCTGAATCATGGATCACAAACACAGAACTCAGTTCCTGAGGACGGCTGCAATGAGACAACCCACCATGTACTCCTACATGGCCTCTCACCGCTACCTTTACCAAATCGTGTTCACACACTTAGCTCACACACAGTAGGACATGTTCACACGCCTCTGATTCATCCCCGATGAATCAGACCTGACTCAACTCTAAGCAGTAGCAGGCATGACAACAAACATAAATGAGTAGGCACATCAGGGCTCAAACAACTCCTACTCATGCTAGTGGGTTTCATCTATTTACTGTGGCAATGACAGGTCATGCAAAGGATAAAGGGGTTCAGCTACTGCAGCAAGTAACAGTTGAATCGTTGTTGTCCTAATGCAGTAAAAGAGAGCAGGAGCGAGAGAGTGGGATTGTATCGGAATGAACAAGGGGGTTTTGCTTGCCTGGCACTTCTGAAGATAACATTGAGTCTTCATCAGTGCCAACGATCACATCATCGGTATCACGTCTATCGAGAGGGGACAATTACCGGCAACACAGAAGGGAACACAATCAATGCAATGCACAATATGATGCATGATCATGACATGGCAAAATGAATGTGTTTTGGGCTAATGCAACTAGCAACAGATTAAATGAAGTTGGTTTGAATACAAGATTCAAATTCAAACTCCATATGTGATTATTCAAATGCCCTTCACTTCATTTGCCCTAAACAGTAGTGATAAGTTGTTCTAACATGCATGAAAATGGTACAGATGGATTCCTTGAATTTTTCTGATAATTTTTCATATATAAATTATTTAATTTGGAGTTACGGTTAATTTACTATGATTTTTAGAAGTTTTAGCTATTTCTGGAATTTCCTGATTATTATAAAATAAACTAAATTCCAGAAAAGGAATATGGCGTCAGCATGACCTCACCCTGACGTCATCAGGTCAACAGGGCGGTCCAGGTCAAACCTGACGTGTGGGGTCCACACGTCAGTGACATGGGTTAAACAGGGGGGTTTAGTTTAGTTTAATTAAAGATTAGGGCACTAGGGCCCACATGTCAGTGTCAGCAGGGGTAGTTAGTTTAACTAATCCGATTAGTGCTAATCCTAATTTAGTTAGTGGCCAGAGGCCCACACGTCAGTGACACAGGGTCAAACTGGGCCCAGCAAGTCAACTGTCAACGGGGTCAACCCCACCGGCGACTTGACGCCGGCGAGGCCAACCGCGGCGGCGAGCCTCGGGTTTGCATCTCCGGCGACCAAACGGCCGGCGGAGGGCATCTACGTGACGCTGGTGGACTCGCGCGTCGAGTGGTGCAGGCATTGGGTGCGGGGGTGGCCGGAGTTGTCGCCGGCGTCGACCTTGGCGGTTGCCGGAGCTCGGGTGAGACACGGGCGACCACTAGGGGGCACGAGAGGGCGAGCTGCTGCAGGCAACGGGCGCGTGGAGACGTTCTGAGCACAATGGTGCACTCAGGTGGGAGCTCCAGTGGCTCTGGCCACGACGGCGACGAGGCACGGCGGCGGCGGGCTCCGGCCGTGGTGGAAGAAGGAGCTATGGGACGAAATCAGGTGCGGGGAGTGAGGGGAAGAGAAGAGGAGCTCACGGGGAGTCGGACGAGACGCTAAGTGGGCTCGGGGACGTCCTGTCGGCGGCGAATTGAACGGCGGCGATTGCCGGCCGTGGCGATGAAGATGGCGGTGATGGCGTGGCTACAGGGCACCCGGCGTTGCATGCGTCGTGGTGGAGCTTCATGGGGTCGGGACATAGCTCAGGGGTGTGGAGAGGGAGCGAGGGGGTGGCTGTGGCCGCGAGGGAGCTCGTCGGTGACGGCGGCTCCGTTCGGTCGCGGGAGGGGAAACAGAGGAGCGAGGGGGAGGGAGGTCCAGAGAGCGAGGGAGAAGTGAGAGGGGGTCGGGGGCTGCGTGGCGTCGCGGGAGGGACGAGGGAAGGAGGAGGCAGCCAGGCAGGGAGGAGGTGGCCTCCTCGGCCGCGCGCGTGCGAGCACGCAGCTGCTCCCACTGGCAAGAGGAAGACGACAGGGGGGGGGGAGTAGCGGTGGCGGGCTGGGCCGGCTGGGCCGGTTGGTGGCGCCAGGTAGGCTGCGGTAAGTGGCCCAGGTAGGTTTTCTGCTCTGTTTTATTTTTTCCTTCTTCTGTTTTGTTTTATTTAATTTATTTTGCCACTGTTTTGAATTTAAAATAATTCAAACAATGCCAAAAACTCCTCTGAATATTTTATATTGCTAGATGGACTTTTCCAAAAGCTTATAAAATATTTCAGGGGTATTTGAAATTATATTCTAATTATATGAATATAACTCAAATTCAAATAGCTAATGAAGTAAATCCAAAGTCCCAAAAATAAATCCTTAAAAATGTTCAATATTTTTGTTGGGACCAGAACCCTTGCCAAAAATTATCAAACATTTAAGAAGAGCATTTTGGAACAATGAATGAGATTTCTAGGGTTTTTGCCCCTCTTTTATTTAAGTTTTTTAGGCTTCCAAAATTCCCTCAGTTCAAATTTCAGAATTTAAACATGATGCACACATGAGGTCTAGCCTAGTGCATCACCAGAAGCTAGGGATGTGACAACTCACCCCCACTAAACAAGAATCTCGTCTTGAGATTCAAGCATAGGGTAAGGTGAAGGGTAACGCAGACTAGTATAATCTTCACGATCCAGGTTGCACTTCATAGGAACGTTGATTCGATCACCATCATTGTTCTGTCGTCTTGCTCTGAGAACTCCAACTAGCATGACGAGAAGATGAAAGGAAAACTCTAGAAGAATCTATCTTCTCGAAGATCAATCAATTTAGGACCAGCTCACAAAGTGAGTCCTAGCAACATCTCTTGAGCTGAGACACGAAGCATACATCTGAAGAGATGGAGTGAGACAGATGACGAGGGTTCACTAGGTAGACAACAATTCCACACCTAAGAAAGTGGTAAACGATTGTCAACGTAGCGAGGAGTTGAGTTGCCATGATACCACGACGAAACATCCTGGAGGAGGGTGATTCGTAGATTATTTCCTTAGGTGGCAAAAAGAATTACCTTTGATTCAGAGATCATTGAAAACCTTTATACCAGCCTAAGGCAATTCTCAAGCGATCGTTTGGAGGGGGTCAGTAGAATGGCATACTCGGACTTGGGTGATGTGGATTACCTTGTTGAAGACAACGCAATGGATGAATTTGCTTATCACCGGAAATGGAAGAGAACCATGGTAGAATGGCACATTGGTGGTGCAAGCTGGGAACAAAATGCAAATGTTGGGAATGATTCTGGTAACTGGGGAGAGGCTCAACAATAGAGAGTTATTCCACTGGTTGAAAAGGTCATAGCATTGCCGAGGGAACTGAGAGCAAACCCAGTTAGTGCCGATGATAACACCTAGCGCTTGTGCGTGCTCTCAAGAACTTGAGCATTTCCATATTCATCAAGGTTTTATCAACATCCGTGTCAAGGGTCCGGTAACACAACTTACTACCATGATGAATGGTGATGGAGGATGCAGATGCAAAGGAAGATAACACCTTCTCAGATTTCACCCTTGGCGGGGCCAAGGAAATAAAATCTGGATGATCGACCGAGAGACATTTAGCACTCCGCTTCTAATGTTCTCCTTGATGTGCTAGTGTATCCCATTCATAGATACGGTTTGATAACTAGAACATCAAGTAAAAGGTCGGACTTCGGAACACAGAAATCCATAGGGGTAACTAGGGAGTAAATCCTACGAAATCCCTATGGGGAGGTGGCCAACTCCCTCAATCATGATGTTATAATAACAGGTCTTCTGGCTGGTGTGTTGGCCACGACATCCACCTTACCGGTTATCGAGGGACCAATATTATAGTTCTTGGGAAATGTTCCAACCATCATATCTGCCTGAGATTCAGATCTGGTTGGTGTCAGGATATTCCAGACTCATCGAGTCTAGGAAGAAAAATGAAAGTTTGCAACACAAATCGACGAGATGACGTCGCGAGATTCTCGGGGAGCGAACTGCGATAGCAAGCTCCAAAACATGAGCTGGTTCTGCTAAAAACATGTGAACACGCTGTCCTAGACAAACATTATCACATGGTAGTCTTACAATAAAACACTACCGAGTTCAGGTGGGGAATCATAATCGAGGATATTGAAGTCTTGTGCATGACCTAGGATTAGCACATCAACTCCTTTTCCGTGAACAAATCAATCAGTGGCTTGGTGTGCTAGGATATACATATGGAATGGAGGTTGCAAGTCTCCGAACCACAGAATACTTCGCACGTATGCATGACTGATTTGGGATGATTCCAAAGGAAGCAACATTGACTTTCTCGAGTCCACGGCGGCAACTTGCATCCAATGCACATGGACTAGAGGAAGTCTCTCCTTACATCCGAACATATGCTTCATGAGCTAGCATGAACAAATGCTTTCAAAAGTTTTCAACACTAGCTTAATGCTCAGCAAAATTATGGAGAAGGCAAGGATGTTGTCAATGGGCTCAACAACAATTCATCTGGGTTTCCTTTCAAAAGGAATTCCATAGTTAAGTGAACAAGTGATAGCATTGGTCAGACCCAAAAGATATAATGGTGTATGCTCGAAGGATCAACCACGAGTAAGACAACATTACGAATATCGTTGGTTCTGGTCTGATTGGATGATAGCCCATACTCAAATCAAAGATGGGGTAAGACAATAGGCCCAACAACTGATCACAGGGACCAATCGATGAAGATATCATCTTTC
Source organism: Triticum aestivum (assembly GCF_018294505.1). Lineage (NCBI taxonomy): Eukaryota > Viridiplantae > Streptophyta > Magnoliopsida > Poales > Poaceae > Triticum > Triticum aestivum. The sequence goes on from NC_057804.1 coordinate 193,701,736, forward strand.
TTCAACACACACTACACAAGGATATCCCTTTGGAACGAACTAAGTCAGGCAAGCTTTTATCTTCCAACTCTCCAAGTTGTTGTCTAGCTTAACCCACTAGCTCCGAGATATCCATCACAGATTCTTAGAGAATGGGTGGTTCACAAGAACCCGACTTGGTCACGAGCTCAACACAGCGGTCAGGTGACAACCTGGTGATACTTCCGAGAAGATATTCGGAAAATCACAAACCACCGGTATGTTACTAAGCTCGAGAACAATCTCGCTTTTGAGGGCAAGACGATATGATCAAATGAGTGAGGACTTGACAAGATCCTAACTTATCAATCGAAGGGTGCACCGAAATAGGGACTAGGTAGCACAATCAGTCTTAGGGTGACGATTCAACAATCAACACGCTAAGAACGAGGTTATCGTCCATTTAACTACCAAGCATTAGAGTTGCTAGCAGTATTGACTTTATACACCATAATTCATTTGTCGGCATTCCGGTTACAATAACACAGGATCCGAGGAATGAACAATGATGGCAAGAAGTATCACTGTACCAAGAGTTCATAGGATGGCGTGCAATTCCTATAACAATCTCGATATAAAATAAGGTAATACTCCAAGGTAGAACAGAACAAAAGCTGGATTAGCAATTTGATCTGCGAAGCACAGCTTCTTTGACCCAATCCTGGATATGGAAGAGGTACTGGAGTTTGTTTCTCCTAGTCATTCCGGAATAGAATGGCTTGACAGACCACAAGAGTCATAGGCATCGATGAACGAACGCACGCATACTCTTGACTATCAATTGATAGACGAGGGTCAGAATGCAACTAAAGAGAACAACTCAAAGGAACATACAATTTTCTGAGTTGTGGATGCATGGATTAGCATGTCGAACGAGTTCGACATATTTCTTCCGGATAACCCACGCAGAAAGGTAGAACAGGCAGAGTCACAATATATAATGGAGAACTCATCAAGAGCACTCTTGTTGTCATCTTTTGGTTCAGAAGAACTCCTGCCAAGAATGGTTCATGGTAATTGGAAGAAGGATGTACCACGAACCTCGAGGACTATCGCAAAGTTACTAATATCCTAAAGGAACTTAGCAAACACTATCAACATGAGGTAAGTAGAGTGAATCTCGGGTTCAAAACCCAGAAATAGAATGCCTACTAACTAATAACATCACGGGATGCTTTCGAGAATAAAGGCCAGAATCATCACACTAGGAACACAGATCATGGCTAGACCACTAGATGATCCCCTAAGACACCTAGGGTCATAATAATATCTCCAACATATATGTCAAGGTAACGGAGTACCTCAACTCACTGATTAGTGTGGTTAATCTGGCCCATGGGAACATTGAAACGGGAAGAAAGAATTTGCAAATGCATCAGACTACTTAGAAACCTGGGATGACTCGGGCAGCATAACGGCTGTAAATGCTCAGAAAAGATTTGAGACATTCACAAAAATGGTGGCATAACCACTCAGAAGCACAATATCAAGGTTTCGAGATCAACAATTAACATACGGAAGTAGTAGGAACTGAACTGAGACTTAAATCCAACAATCTATAAGTCTACGGATTAGTAACACGTGATCCTGATAGAAAGAAGAGATAGCCTAGTTCTTAATCCCCGTAGGAAAGATAAGATGACTCAGATCAGATGGGCATGAGGTATAAGAAGTAAAAAGAGCCTTACGTTCCATCCCACAATCAATTCCCTTATATAACTAAAGAATTTCTAGACTCAACTTCGACCAGTTTGGCTTGGTAATCCTACAGGCAGTCAAGCTCTGATACCAACGCTGTCAGGACCCCGACTCAATGCCACATCGATCTAGCATGTAACACCTCATATCACTTTGCGGCCTCACGCACGGTATTCCCACGGGTGTCGCCTTACCTTTGCCCGGGACCGTTTGCGCCTTTTGGCACACGTATATGATAGTGTCGCTAGCATCCATATGATAAGGAGCCCGGGCTGACATGGCTAGTTGTAAACCCAAAGTGGCACCAACTTACAGGGACAGGCATCCGTGACCCAGCATCGAACGTGTCGGTCATCAGCGAGTGAATCCAGGCTGTAGCACTGGGCTAGCAGGACTCCGGTGAACCGGGCTGTAGCGGGCTAACAGGACTCCGGTATTCATCGCGTGACATTTCCCCGAAGGGACAGACACAGGAACGAAGAAGGACACATGCCGGCCAGCCTAAGTGTTTCGGAGCAGTAGCAAGCTACCATGGCTCGGTGGAAACACTAGGAGACATTTCCCGGTAAGAGAGGATACTAAAGATAACAACTAGATAGTCAGATCCCACACATACCAAGCATTTCAATAACATACACACAACATGCTCGATATGTGCAATACAACATGGCATCACAAAATGACCCTACGACTCAAGTAGTTATTCAATAGGCTCCGAGGAGCGAGATATTACAAACAGGGGTCTCACGACCCAACATTCAGAGCATACAAATCAAAGCACAGGCGGAAGCTATCATGTCTGAGTACAGACATCTATAAATGAAAAAGGCTGAGAAGCCTGACTATCTACCAGATCCTGCCGAGGGCACAAGATCGTAGCTGAGGTAACAAGCTAAACGTTGAAGTCCACGTGGAACTACTAGTGAGACTGAAGTCTCTCTGCAAAAACATAAAATAGGCAAACGTGAGTACAAATGTACCCAGCAAGACTTACATCAGAACTAACTACATATGCATCATTATCAACAAAGGGATGGTGGGGTTTAACTGCAGCAAGCCAGCTTTGACTCGGTGGCTATCCTGAACTACGACTGCAAGTAACTCTTTTGAGGTGGCGCACACGAGTCCACATATTCACCATATCAATACACCACTATGGGTCCGCTCCCGTCTCCCTACGAGAACGCCATCCATAGCACTCACGCTTATCTTGCGTATTTTAGAGTATCCACTTTCACTTGTCTATGAACTGATATAAGCAACCCAGAAGTCCTTTTCCGCGGACACGGCTATTCGAATAGATCATATTAAACCTGCAGGGGTGTACTTCTTCACACACGCTCTCACCACTTACCGCCGTTTACACGACATGTAATCGGCAACCTTCAAGCGGAAGCCCAACGTGGGTGTCGGCCACGGCCTACCTAAACACTCAAGTCTCTAGTCCAGGTTTATCGCCTATTCGGGTTCCATCCATGAGGAGATCCGGCCGGAGTTTCGCTCACAGCCCCAAACGATGTGAACAGGGTTCCCGAGACACCAAACGGGCGCCCGGTACACCATGCCACGTGCCTACCGCATCACAGCCCACCCCTACGGTCAGCGCTGCGCACGGCCTCCAGCATACTACAAACACCAGAAACTACTTGCAACTCCTGGACAGAGGACAAGGGTGATCAAGAAGCCGAGAGGGTCCATTGGTTTCGGGCCCAATGCGTGGTAGTAGCTGAATCATGGATCACAAACACAGAACTCAGTTCCTGAGGACGGCTGCAATGAGACAACCCACCATGTACTCCTACATGGCCTCTCACCGCTACCTTTACCAAATCGTGTTCACACACTTAGCTCACACACAGTAGGACATGTTCACACGCCTCTGATTCATCCCCGATGAATCAGACCTGACTCAACTCTAAGCAGTAGCAGGCATGACAACAAACATAAATGAGTAGGCACATCAGGGCTCAAACAACTCCTACTCATGCTAGTGGGTTTCATCTATTTACTGTGGCAATGACAGGTCATGCAAAGGATAAAGGGGTTCAGCTACCGCAGCAAGTAACAGTTGAATCGTTGTTGTCCTAATGCAGTAAAAGAGAGCAGGAGCGAGAGAGTGGGATTGTATCGGAATGAACAAGGGGGTTTTGCTTGCCTGGCACTTCTGAAGATAACATTGAGTCTTCATCAGTGTCAACGATCACATCATCGGTATCACGTCTATCGAGAGGGGACAATTACCGGCAACACAGAAGGGAACACAATCAATGCAATGCACAATATGATGCATGATCATGACATGGCAAAATGAATGTGTTTTGGGCCAATGCAACTAGCAACAGATTAAATGAAGTTGGTTTGAATACAAGATTCAAATTCAAACTCCATATGTGATTATTCAAATGCCCTTCACTTCATTTGCCCTAAACAGTAATGATAAGTTGTTCTAACATGCATGAAAATGGTACAGATGGATTCCTTGAATTTTTCTGATAATTTTTCATATATAAATTATTTAATTTGGAGTTACGGTTAATTTACTATGATTTTTAGAAGTTTTAGCTATTTCTGGAATTTCCTGATTATTATAAAATAAACTAAATTCCAGAAAAGGAATATGGCGTCAGCATGACCTCACCCTGACGTCATCAGGTCAACAGGGCGGTCCAGGTCAAACCTGACGTGTGGGGTCCACACGTCAGTGACACGGGTTAAACAGGGGGGTTTAGTTTAGTTTAATTAAAGATTAGGGCACTAGGGCCCACATGTCAGTGTCAGCAGGGGGTAGTTAGTTTAACTAATCCGATTAGTGCTAATCCTAATTTAGTTAGTGGCCAGAGGCCCACACGTCAGTGACACAGGGTCAAACTGGGCCCAGCAAGTCAACTGTCAACGGGGTCAACCCCACCGGCGACTTCACGCCGGCGAGGCCAACCGCGGCGGCGAGCCTCGGGTTTGCATCTCCGGCGACCAAACGGCCGGCGGAGGGCATCTACGTGACGCTGGTGGACTCGCGCGTCGAGTGGTGCAGGCGTTGGGTGCGGGGGTGGCCGGAGTTGTCGCCGGCGTCGACCTTGGCGGTCGCCGGAGCTCGGGTGAGACACGGGCGACCACTAGGGGGCACGAGAGGGCGAGCTGCGGCAGGCAACGGGCGCGTGGAGACGTTCTGAGCACAATGGTGCACTCAGGTGGGAGCTCCAGTGGCTCTGGCCACGACGGCGACGAGGCACGGCGGCGGCGGGCTCCGGCCGTGGTGGAAGAAGGAGCTAGGGGACGAAATCAGGTGCGGGGAGTGAGGGGAAGAGAAGAGGAGCTCACGGGGAGTCGGACGAGACGCTAAGTGGGCTCGGGGACGTCCTGTCGGCGGCGAATCGAATGGCGGCGATTGCCGGCCGTGGCGATGAAGATGGCGGTGATGGCGTGGCTACAGGGCACCCGGCGTCGCATGCGTCGTGGTGGAGCTTCATGGGGTCGGGACGGAGCTCAGGGGTGTGGAGAGGGAGCGAGGGGGTGGCTGTGGCCGCGAGGGAGCTCGTCGGTGACGGCGGCTCCGTTCGGTCGCGGGAGGGGAAACAGAGGAGCGAGGGGGAGGGATGTCCAGAGAGCGAGGGAGAAGTGAGAGGGGGTCGGGGGCTGCGTGGCGTCGCGGGAGGGACCAGGGAAGGAGGAGGCAGCCAGGCAGGGAGGAGGTGGCCTCCTCGGCCGCGCGCGTGCGAGCACGCAGCTGCTCCCACTGGCAAGAGGAAGACGACAGGGGGGGAGTAGCGGTGGCGGGCTGGGCCGGCTGGGCCGGTTGGTGGCGCCAGGTAGGCTGCGGTAAGTGGCCCAGGTAGGTATTCTGCTCTGTTTTATTTTTTCCTTATTCTGTTTTGTTTTATTTAATTTATTTTGCCACTGTTTTGAATTTAAAATAATTCAAACAATGCCAAAAACTCCTCTGAATATTTTATATTGCTAGATGGACTTTTCCAAAAGCTTATAAAATATTTCAGGGGTATTTGAAATTATATTCTAATTATATGAATATAACTCAAATTCAAATAGCTAATGAAGTAAATCCAAAGTCCCAAAAATAAATCCTTAAAAATGTTCAATATTTTGGTTGGGACGAGAACCCTTGCCAAAAATTATCAAACATTTAAGAAGAGCATTTTGGAACAATGAATGAGATTTCTAGGGTTTTTGCCCCTCTTTTATTTAAGTTTTTGAGGCTTCCAAAATTCCCTCAGTTCAAATTTCAGAATTTAAACATGATGCACACATGAGGTCTAGCCTAGTGCATCACCAGAAGCTAGGGATGTGACAAGGTATGATATCGAGCTTAATCCGTCGAACTGCACATTCGGAGTCCCAGGTGGAAAGTTACTCGGTTTCCTCGTTTCCGAATGGGGGATCGACGCGAACCCAGAGAAAGCCGGTGCAATCCTCCGAATGAAACGCCCTCTACGTGTGCATGTTGTTCAAAAGCTTACTGGTTGTTTGGCCGCCTTGAGTCGATTCATTTCTCGTCTTGGTGAAAAGCCTTACCTCTTTACCGACTATTGAAGAAATCTGATAAATTTGAGTGGACTGATGAAGCTGATGCAGCGTTTGCAGAGCTCAAAGCCCTGCATTCCACCCAACCGGTGCTTGCTGCACCAACCAGCAAAGAGCCTTTACTGCTCTACATTGCAGCCACTGGACAAGTTGTCAGTACAGTACTCACGGTCGAACAGGAGGAAGAAGGAAAAGCCTATAAAGTTCAGCGCCCAGTGTGTTATCTTTCTGAAGTTTTGACTCCATCCAAGAAGAGATATCCGCATTATCAGAAGCTTGTTTATGGAATATACATGACCATGAAGAAGGTTGCACATTATTTCTCTGATCACTCCATTACAGTCATCAGCGATGCACCATTATCTGAAATTCTGAACAATAGAGATGCAACTGGTCGAGTGACAAAATGGGCAATTGAACTCCTTCCATTGGATATCAAGTTTGAGGCAAAGAAAGCTATCAAGTCCCAAGCAATTGCAGATTTCCTTGCCGAGTGAATTGAGCAACAACTGCCGACTCAGGTTCACCCGGGGCATTGGACCATATTCTTCGTTGGCTCCAAAATGCTGAATGGTTCCGGTGCTGGGGTAGTGTTGGTATCCCCCTGTGGGGACAAGCTCAGCTATGTTCTCCAGATTCATTTTGATTCCTCCAACAATGAAGCTGAATATGAAGCACTTTTATACGGGTTGCGTAGGGCCATTTCACTAGGCGTCCATCGCCTCATGGTCTACGGTGACTCGGATTTTGTGGTTAATCAAGTAATGAAAGAGTGGGATGTCAGGAGCCCGGCTATGACTGGTTATTGCAACGCAGTAAGAAAGTTGGAAAAGAAGTTTGAGGGGTTGGAGCTTCACAATATTCCCTGACTCAAAAATCAAGCTGCACATGACTTCGCAAAGATAGGATCCAATAGAGATACCATTCTCGGAAATGTGTTTTTGGAACATATTCACGCACCTTCAGTTTAGGAAGATCCTTTCACTAAAGAGCCCCCACAGCCTAAGAGTGCCATAGATCCAACTGAAGTCGAAGTCCCAGCCGTGGTCGACTTGATCATGGAGGTTTTGGTCGTCACTCCCGACTGGACAGTGCCATACATTGCATACATTCTTAGGAAAGAACTTCCAGAGTATGAAGAAGAGGCTCGAAAGATCGTTCGTCGATCCAAAGCCTTTACTGTGATAAGAGGATAGTTGTTCAGAGAAAGTGTAACTAGAGTCAGCCTGAAATGCATCACGCCAGAAGAAGGCCGAATGATCCTCAATTATATTCACTCGGGGACCTGTGGTCACCATGCATCCTCTCGTACCATCGTGGCCAATGCATACCGAGCCAGATTTTACTGGCCTCATGCCAACGAGATGGTGGAAGAAATAGTAGACAAATGTGAAGACTGTCAGTTTTACTCTAACATGTCCGATAAACCCGTGTCAGGTTTGAAGACTATTCCACTCGTCTGGCCTTTTGCTGTCTGGGGATTGGATATGGTTGGACCTCTGAGGACTGGTAGGAGTGGCTTTACCCATGTGCTCGTAGAAGTCGAGAAGTTCACCAAATGGATTGAAGCAAAGCCCATCAAAAACCTTGAAGCAAGTACAACTGTTAGTTTCATTAGAGAATTAACATTTAGATATGGTGTTCCGCACAACATCATCACTGATAATGGGTTGAACTTTGATTCTGGCGAGTTCAGAGCCTTTTGTGCTTCCAAGGCACTAAGGTCGACTATGCTTCAGTCGCCCATCCTCAGTCGAATGGACAAGCTAAAAGAGCAAATGGATTGATTCTCAAAGGACTGGACCCCGATTGATGTGTGACCTCAAGCATGCAGCAGGCGCCTGGGTTGATGAACTTCCATCAGTACTTTGGGGATTGAGGACAACTCCTAATCGGTCGACTGGCTGAACTCCATTCTTCTTAGTCTATGGAGCTGAAGCTATACTTTCTAGTGACTTGCTTCACAATGCATCCCGAGTCGAACTTTTCTTAGAAGATGAAGCAGAACAGGCTCGGCAAGATGCAGTTGATCTCCTGGAAAAGGAAAGAGAGATGGCCTTGATCTGGTCGACCATTTATCAGCAAGACCTGCGTCGATTCCATGCCAGAAACGTGAGGGGTCGGGCATTTCAGGAGGGAGACATGGTTCTTCGGGTGGACCAGCAGAAACCACACAAGCTCGCTCTTGCTTGGGAAGGCCCCTTCATTGTCACCAAAGTGCTCCACAACAGAGCATATCGTCTTTACAACATTGAGCACGATAAAGACGAGCCACGCGCTTGGAATGCGGAGCTGCTCTGCCCCTTTTACACTTAAGCATTTAGACTGTTGAGATGTAATAAGAAATACCTTCTAGTTTGATTATCAAAGACACGATTTTACAGTCTCCTGAATGATTGTTGTTCCTTTTTTACATGTTCTAAATTCCCCAGTGGGTGCCTTAGCTGCGAATCCGTTTAAGCCTAAGTTGAAAAAATCATACCGAGTGGTGAGCAAGCCTCCCACTCAGGGGCTTCGCTGTGAATCTGTTTTGCCTAAGTTTGAAAAAACCTATCGAGTGGTGAGCAAACCTCCCACTCGGGGGCTTAGCTGCAAATATGTTTCGCCTAAGTTTGAAAAATCCTACCGAGTGGGGAGAAAACCTCCCACTCTTGGCCTTAACTGCGAATCCGTTTTCGCCTAAGTTGAAAAAATCCTACCGAGTGGTGAGCAAGCCTCCCACTCGGGGCTTAGCTATGAATCCATTTCGCCTAAGTTGGAAAAAATCCTACCGAGTGGTGAGCAATCCTCCCACTCGGGGGCTTAGCTGCAGTCCAGTACTCGCCTAAGTTTAAAAAATCCTACCGAGTGGCGAGCAATCCTCTCACTCAGGAACTTAGCTGCAGTCCAGTACTCACCTAAGTTTAAAAAATCCTACCGAGTGGTGAGCAATCCTCCCACTCGGGGGCTTAGTTGCGAATCTGTTTCGTCTAAGTTGGAAAAAATCCTACCGAGTGGTGAGCAATCCTCTCACTCGGGGGCTTACCTACAGTCCAGTACTCGCCTAAGTTTGAAAAATCCTACCGAGTGGTGAGCAAACCTCCCACTCGGGGGCTTAGCTGCAAGTCCAGTACTCGCCTAAGTTTGAAAAATCCTACCGAGTGGTGAGCAATCCTCCCACTCGAGGGCTTAGCTGCAATCCAGTACTCGCCTCGGTTTAAAAAATCCTACCGAGTGGCGAGCAATCCTCTCACTCGGAAACTTAGCTGCAGTCCAGTACTCGCCTAAGTTTAAAAAATCCTACCAAGTGGTGAGCAATCCTCTCACTCGGAGGCTTAGCTACAGTCCAGTACTCGCCTAAGTTTAAAAAATCCTACTGAGTGGCGAGCAATGCTCTCACTCAGAGGCTTAGTTGCAGTCTAGTACTCGCCTAAGTTTAAAAAATCCTACCAAGTGGCGAGCAATCCTCTCACTTAGAGGCTTAGGTGCAGTCCAGTACTCGCCTAAGTTTAAAAAATCATACCGAGTGGCGAGCAATCCTCTCACCCGGAGGCTTAACTGCAGCCCAGTACTCGCCTAAGTTTTAAAAAAAACCTACCGAGTGGCGAGCAATCCTCTCACTTGGAGGATTAGCTGCAGTCCAGTACTCGCCTAAGTTTAAAAAATCCTACCGAGTGGTGAGCAATCCTCTCACTCGGGGGCTTAGCTACAGTCCCGCACTCGCCTAAGTTTAAAACATCCTACCGAGTGGTGAGCAATCCTCTCACTCAGGGGCTTAGCTGCAGTCTCGCACTCGCCTAAGTTTGAAAATACGTTCCAAGTGAGAACCGATCTTATCGCTCCGGGACTTAGCCATACGCTCCATTCCGATCCACAAGGACGACAAGGCATCGACTGAGCACCACCTCTAAGCTACGCCACAAATACAATGTTCCGTCCTTATCCCCAAGGACGATGAGGCGTCGACTGAACACCACCTCTGAGCTACGCCACAAATGCAATGTTCCATCCCTATCTGCAAGGACGACGAGGCGTCGACTGAGCACCACCTCTGAGCTACACCACAAATACAATGTTCCATCCCTATCCGCAAGGATGACGAAGTGACAGCTGAACATCGTGTTTGAGCTCCGTCATAAGTACACTGTACTTTCATTCGGCAAACGGCGAGAAAATCAAATCCACTCGGAATCGAGGGACAATCAGAAACTATGTAAGAAACAGAGCAAAAGCCACGATATTCAAATAAATCCAAATTCGGATAAACCCCGCAAAAGTTCAGAACTGCAACGGACAAGAGTACTCAGGCATCAAGCCTTAAAGAGTTTAACGATTACATGCTCACTCGGCATTCCGAGGCAAATAAGTGAGGGGCATAATGTTTTCCAATTAAATGTCAGGAGAGGGGTTGGCTGGATCACAGAAATTGTCAAGGTCAATGATGTCTGCAATGCGAGTGGAAGCCTCAAGGAAGGTGTCCATGATCGAAGGACTGGAAGGTGTGCTTCTTAGTGTTTGCAACCTTGAGAGACGCCAGCTTGTCTTCTCTGGCATCTTTGTAGTGCACTTGGACCAATGACAGAGCAACATCAGCGCCACATCGAGCAGATGATTTCTTCCATTCCTGCACTCGGCCAGGGATCTTATTCAGTCGAGTCATCAGCGACTCGAGATCTTGTGAAGGTTCCGCTTGCGGCCAAAGTTCGGCATCAACCCGAGTCATCGCCGCCTTCAGTCGAGCCAGATAAGCAACAACACTGTCCATGCATGATTCCAACCACACCAAGTTCATCGCAACATCATCTTTAACAGGACAATTGATGGGGTCTTGACCCGTCTTGACCCGCCCAGTCTCAGCCTCAAAGTCCTGGCAAAGTTCTGCACAATCAGAAAAAATGATGAGTCGGTAGTATAACAAAACGTTCCAATCGACGGCAACTAATCAGTCGAACGATGATACCATCAAGCTTCAGGACCAGTTTGGCAGCAAGTTGTCCCAGATAGGACTCCAGCTCACTCATCTTGTCTTTGAGGCTTCCGACTTCATTGGTTAACTTCTCCTTGTCCTTCTTCAGTTGCGCAACCTCCCGATTGGCCTTAGAGATGGCGGTCTTCAGCTTCGAGTTCTCCTCTTCCAACTTGCCGACCGAAGCCAGCTTCTTGTCCGCAAGCGCTGTCTTCTCTTGCGCCTCCTTCTGAGCAGCAGCAAGATCTAGATCCTTCTTCTCCAGAGCCTCCTTCATTTTCTCTAAAGAAACAACACTCTTCAGACGAGCCTGAAGCTAACGGTTTTCACTACGCACATATGTTCGTGTGAAGTCACTCGATTCAAAGAGACTGAAAGAAAAAAACACTGAGAGGCACGAGGCACAAGGTGGACAGGTGACGATTGGTTACCTCCCATGATGGTTGTTCCTTCCTGAGCAGTCTTGAGGTTCTTATTCGCCAGTTCAAGATCAAGATTGAGGCTGATTTGCTTCTTGTTTAACTCAGAAAGTTGAGCCCCAAGATCACAAGACCTCTACAGTCAGCGAGAGAGATATATCAATCGACAGAAACAAAAGACAATCACAATGAAAGTTACTCTAAGACAACTGCCGAATCAAACACTCAACAGTAGTCTTGGGGACTACACCCAGTGGGTGCACTTAGCGTGCCCCGACTAGTTTGGATCAACACTCAGCATGGTCTGCCTAGCATGAGTCAAAAAAAAGAAGTGGATTCTAAGACCCCAGTCGACTGCCAGCAGTCGACCGTGGTCTCGGGGACTACACCAAGTGGGTGCACTCTGCGTGGCCCCACTGGTTTGGACAAAACACTCGACTCAGCATGAGTCGAGTGGAGTAGAAGAACTGTTAAACTCCAAGGCAAGCACACCCCAGTGGGTGATTGGATAAGAAACACAGACCCATGATAAAAGATGCACATATGGGCAGCGAAGCTACAGCGGCAGTTTTTCATGATTCAAAAGTTCAGTCGGGAGGTAACTGACCTTAACATTGGTCTACAGAGCGGTGCTGGCATTATAGGCCACCTGACTGGCCTCGTGCATCACCTTCACCTGCTCCATACCAAGATTCACCTGGCGAAGAGCCTCCCTGGCGGCACTTGGCAAGTCATCTGGAGTTTGGAATGTAGCAAAGAGTGATGGCGCCAAGGCTGTCGAAGCAGCCACTGGGCCGGACGCATTGAGTTGCAGTGGAGCACCAGGTGCCGGAGCAGTCGACCCTGATGGGTGATCAGTCGGCAGCGGGTCAGCGAATGTGACGTTGGTCCGTACCAGATCTCTGGATCGCTCGACCACTGCCTCTAGCATAGGCGTCGACTGAGGGACTTGAACTTCAAGCCCTCTCCGGCTCGAGCCCTTGCCTCTCCTCCTCCTCTCCTTCAGAGGCACTTCTTCTTCTTCATGATCGGGAAGAACGGCGATGTATCGTGGAGCTGCAGCGAAAAGAGAACATCAGAGATTCAACTGACCTACAACTCAATCGACAAAATAAATTTTGGTCGAACGGACTTACCAGCTCGGGAGGTGTCGTATCATCGGTCTCCTCAACTCCTGGGGCCTTGTCAACGTCCATGTCAGTCGCGACCGAGGTTGGGCTGGAAAGGTGCACAATCCGTTCAGTCAGAGCAGAAGTATCAGTCGGTAGAGGTAAACACAGAAAGGATACTCACCCAGAGGCAACAGGAACATCCATCTTAATCCTAGGCAGAGTCTTCCGAGCTTTTGGAGGAGCAACCTTGGGCTGCTTGGCGACTTTTTCTGTTGGCTCCGGAGTCGACGTCCGAGTGCGTTTCTGTGTTTGGGTGCTTGGGGCCACGTTCTTACCGCGCCCGACCGCTGGGTCATGATGTTGCTTGGATCGACATTCTGAGCGAGGCGGCGAGTCGACCGCTTCTTCGTCGTTCGACTCCTCGCTTTCCTCCTCATCTTCTTCGTCCGAAGATTCCCATTCACTGCTCTCCTCCGTGCTGTTCTCTCCCTCCTATCCCTGCTCCAGAACTTGTTCACCATTGTGCATCGAGTACATCTCAGTAAAAACCTACAAGACAAGAAGTAGAGTAAAAGTCAGTCAGGTTCAAGAGCAGTCGGAATATATACCCAAAAACAGTCGACAATGGAAGACACACCTTGTCTGGCAGATTGTTGTCGCTGAAGGGGTCGACTCTCCTGGCTCCTCTGGGGTTGTCCTTGTTGCATGTAATGCTCTTCAACCACATGGCCACCGTCTTAGCTGGTACTTCCTATGGATGGACCCGAGCGGTGTCGTCGACCCCACAGTACATCCACATGGGATAGTCACGAGTCTGGAGAGGTTGGATGCGTCGACTGAGGAATACTTCCAGTAGATCCATGCTAGTGATGCCCTGGTTGATCAGTTGGACCACGCTCTCAACTAGCATGTTCGTCTCCACACTCTCAGCAATAGTCTCTTTTAGCAAGGAAGGAGTCTGAACACGATCAAAGGTGAAGTGGGGAAGTTCGGTCGACTGGCCTCGAGTTGGGAGGTCTTGGCAGTAGAACCAAGTCGACTGCCAGTCCCTGACCGATTCAGGAAGAGTCATGGAAGGGAAAGGGCTCCTCTGCCTCTTATGGATACCCAAGCCCCCACACATCTGAATGACATGTGTTTTCTCATCAGTCGTATTTGCTTTCTTCACCAACTGAGAACGGATGATGAATATGTGCTTGAAAAGACCCCAGTGCGGTCGACACCCCAGAAAATTCTCGCACATGGACACGAATGCAGCAAGATATGTGATGGTATTGGGAGAAAAGTGATGGAGTTGGGCGCCGAAGAAGTTCAAGAAACCCTGGAAAAAGGGGTGAGGAGGAAGCAAAATACCCCGGTCGACATGGGTGGTGAGCAGAACACACTCACCCGGTCGTAGCTGCGGCTCCGTCTCCCCCTCCGGCAACCTCGCCTTGCCCTTGGCGATCAATCCGGATTCCACCAGTTCATCCAGATCTTCCTGCCGGAGCGAAGACCGGATCCAATCGCCTTGGATCTAGCCCGGTGGCAGCGCAGAGTGTGACGACGACCCTTGATTCTGCTTCTTGCCTTTCGCCGGCCCCGTCGCCTTCTTCGTGCGTTCCAGCGCTGCCATCTTGTCCTTCGCCATGTTGGCGGAGCGGCAGCGCCAAGAGCGGAGGAGCCGGATGCAGTAGAGAAGCAGAGGGAAAGAGGGGAAAATGGACGCGCACAGTGCGGGTGCCTCGGCTCTGTCGCTTTATAAAGGCTCGCTTCTGAGTGGCTGACGCGTGGGTCTAGGTGATCCTGTCAAATCCCGCAATAGTCGCGCATGACATACGTGGCTAAAAAGGTGGCACAGAGATCGAGGCGCTCCTGTTTATCCACCCCGCTTACCCCAGCACGCTTCGTCCCATGCGCTTCCCCGAAATTTCGGTTCCCGTGAGATCCAGGATATACTGCAACCAATCGCGCCAAAGATTTTGCACCTTGAAACAACACTCGACAGATGATGTTACAAATTCACTTGGGAACTTTCTGAATCGATCAAGGCGACTGAAGTGAAGCTGAAGTTCCAACATGAGTCTTCTGTCCTGCGTGAAATACTCGTGAGGCGCCAGGCTCAGAGCAAGGTCAACTTCAACCTCCTTTCCACTCGGACCTTAATCCATTCGTGGGCTAATGATGAGGATAGAGACCAAGGGTAGGGTCACATGCCAGACCTATACGCTCTACCCAAGGTCACTACCCTAGAAGCAAAGAAGTCCAAGAGACAATAAGGGATACCTAGTGAAGGCGTCGAGTGCAATCCACTCGACCAACCATATCACTCGGGTACCCCTCCTTCCTGATGTCACTCAACCATACAAGAAACCACTCGACCTACTGAAGACTAGGAGTCACTCAGAACTGCAACGGTCAGGCGTTCACTCCGTAGTCTTTAAGATGATTAATAGCACTTATGGCTGGCGTTATCAGTAACGCCCCATCTTTATGTACATTGAACTCCTTGTAATAGAGGATGACTAGGGTCCTGGCGCACTATATATAAGCCACCCCCTCCTCTGGAACAAGGGTTCGCACCCCCTGTAACTCTACACGCATATAATTCAATTGACCGCCTCCGGGCACCGAGACGTAGGGCTTTTACTTCCACCGTGAAGGGCCTGAACTCGTAAACCTTGTGTGTACAACTTCATCATAGCTGAGATCTTGCCTCCTCATACCTACCCCCCATTCTACTATCAGCCTTAGGACCACGACAGGCGCCAGAGGCGCTGGGAATCACGACCGGCCCATTGCTCCAATCAATGATTCCTGGTTTCCCGCCTCGGCGTTAAGTCCCATTCCCTTCATATCCGCTACCTACCCTTCCTGAAGCATGGAGGACATGTGGCGAGCGAGCCAGAATCAAGAAGACAAGTGGGACGACCGTTTTCCACCCCCTGATCATGGGACACGGGCACCCTAAAGGCCACGACCCAAGCCCACTTTATAAATGAGTCGCCCTCCTGTGTTTTCCTCTCTTTTATGAAGAAAACACGGGCCGCCTCTTTATTGTTTTCCATGGGGTGACGCAAGCATGCTGTGACCATCACACGCACGACCCCCATGTCACGCACTCAATGCGGGTCATGGGGAAGCGCAACTGGCGAAGGAGTTACCGTGGTAAAAACTCTGCCCCGTGTGCCCGTGCACTGTTCTGAGCCTAGCCCAACAACGCATCGCGCTTATGTGTGGCCCAGGCCCGGCGGCTCCTGTCGGTGTACAAAAGTAGGGGCCCTTCTGTACCCCTTTACTTGTGCACGGGCAGTCGTAGCCATGCCTGTGGCCATGCTTGACGGGCAGAAGGAGCAAAGATACAAGACTACCAAGGCAGCGCTCAAGCCAGAGGCGTGAAGAGCAAAGGGACAAGTTGGGCTCCCCGGCAAGAACCTTGTCGGGGCAAATTACCCAACACCAGCAAGGCCGCCACCCTTGAGCCTGAGAGTTCCGACACCATCGACAACAGTGGAACCAAGGCTCGGGAGGCACCTGCATGATGGCATGCAGATCTTTGTGAAGATCAAGGACCTGCAAGGCCTAGATAGAGACAAGACACCGGCAAGGCTCCTTGCCGAGGATGCCCACGAGGCCCCGGCAAGGCTCCTGCCGAAGACACCCATGAAGCCCCAGCAAGACCCTTGTCAAGAGCGCCCGCAAGGCCCCGGCAAGACCTATGCCGTGGACATCAGCAAGATCGCGGCAAGGCTTTGCCTTCCCATCAACGACCCAGTTCAGCGGCCGACCGGCCAACTAGGCAAGTGCCTGCATGACAGCGTGTGGCTTCTAGGCCAACTAATCAAGCACCTGCATGGTGGCATGCAGATCTTCATGAAGACCCTGCCACCATGCCAGCACAGCAACTTTCTAGCTTGCATGGCACCACATGCCTCGTTGGCCTGGACGTGCGTCGAAGCAAGACGAAGCGGCGATGGACGGGACGGGCACCGTTTCCGTCCCCGATAAAGCAAGAAGACACCTAAGCGGTGCATTAAATGAGTTTGTCCTGTGATGTCAGGCAATAAGCTTGTACACTGTAGATACTTTCTACCTCCCGTGTGCCACTGTGGCGACCCCTTTGACCTATAAAAGGAGGCCTGAGGCATACTGAGGAAGGATTAAGACTTTTTGGGCTAGGCATGTGTCTGTGTCAAAACCGGCGGATCTCGGGTAGGGGGTCCCGATCTGTGCGTCTTAGGCTAATGGTAACAGGAGGCAAGGGACACAATGTTTACCTAGGTTCGAGCCCTCTCGATGGAGGTAAAACCCTACTTCCTGCTTGATTGATATTGATGATATGAGTAGTACAAGAGTTGATCTACCACGAGATCGTAGAGGCTAAACCCTAGAAGCTAGCCTATGATGATTACGATTGTGATCGTCCCTCTAAGGACCAACCTCTCCGGTTTATATAGACATCGAAGAAGGCTAGGGTTTACATGGAGTCGGTTACAAGGAAGGAAATATAATATCTGGATCGCCAATCTTGTCTTCCACGCAAAGGAGAGTCCCATCCAGACACGGGACATAGTCTTGAATCTTGTATCTTCACGCTCCAATAGTCCGGACAAAGCATATAGTCCGGCTGTCCGGATACCCCCTAATCTAGGACTCCCTCAGTAGCCCCTGAACCAGGCTTCAATGATGATGAGTCCGACGCGCAGTCTTGTCTTCGTCATTGCAAGGCGGGTTCCATCTACGAATACTCCAAAGTAATTATCGAACACTTAGACCGCGTCCGGATCTGCAAGATGATCCTCATACACCACCGTAGAGTGAATGATATTTCACAAATATAATCTGCTGACAACTTTAGAGAAAGCGACATGATACTACGGTCGAGTCATTATTCGAACCATTTTTCCACAACCAGCCTCAGCGCATATCACGAGGCGGTTTCCTCTGCATGTTTTGCCGAAGCAAAGATCGTGTCCCCTTATTGTGGGATTCTCATCAATACAGGTACGGGTAACCCAAACACACCGCCAATTACGGCAAGTGGAGAACGGGCGGGTTCCACTAGGCAAGTGGGGAGGCGCAAAAACTTTACTGCCCCTATAAAGAGATAGGATCTCTCCCTCTCTACCCACGCCTTTTCTCCCTGCTAGTCCATTCCCTACTGCTCGAGCCCTAGCGCCCAAGCACTCTTCTTCTCCACCGAAGAGAGGTTCTCCGAAGATGTCCGGATCTGTAGCAGGACGCAAATGGATGGCCTCTACAGTCCAGGAGAAGGATATCAAGAGGCTCCGAGAGGCCGGGTATTTGGCCAAAAAGATCGGCCACAGTCTTCCGTCGGCTGGACAGGTCGTCCCTACTCTGGAGCCCCACGAGAGGTCCGTGTTTCTTCCTCATTTCGTCCGCGGGCAAGGGTTTCCCCTTCACCCATTCGTTCGCGGTATCATGTATTATTACGGGGTTGACTTTCATTATATGTTCCCCAACTTTTCCTTAATATCTCGACGTTTATCGTCGTGTGTGAGGCCTTTCTCCGAATTTCGCATCACTTTGGCCTATGGCTGAAGATTTTCAATGTGAAGCCCAAGGTGGTGAGTGGCGAGCACGCCGAGTGCGGCGGCACCATGGTGAGCAAGATGCCCAAGGTTATATGGCCGTCGGGCACCTTCAATGACTCCGTCAAGGAGTGACAGCAGCAGTGGTTCTATATCACCGAACCGCACGGCAAAAAGTGGGTTGTGGCTCCTGAGTTCAGATCCGGAGCCCCACTGCGGCTCACGTCCTGGCCCAAGAAGGGCCTGAACTGGTCCTCGTCCGATGAGCTGTCACTGCTCCAGATGCGCGTCCAGAGTGTGGTCGACAAGGACGTCAAACTCGTCGACATAGTCCAGGTGATGTTAGTTCTCCTGGTTCACACTTGCCAGCGTCGAGCCTGCAATTTGTGGGAATACGACCCAACCGAGCACCAGACCCTTCGGGAGCTCTATGATTCCTCCCACAAGGATATCTGGAAGGTGCTCTTTAAGTCCGGCAAATCATGGCGGGGCTCCACCGAGGACCGTGGGTATCAATTATCCCATTCTGCAAGTTCAGTAAGTTACTGCTATGCTCTTGTCCATCCATGCTTCAGTTGGCATGTCCTGAGGGGGACACTTTTATCATGCTTTACCATAACCCCAGGGATGGATAAAAAAGGTGGAGCGGATACATTGTCCTACCCCTCTGCCGAAGGAACCGGCCGGACCTCTTCTGACGAATATGCTGGTCCCAGTGCCTTAGGAGGCACCAAAAAAAGAGGCCTCCAAGAAGGTCAAAAATACCCGGAGTGGCCTCCGTCGCCGCGATGCTTAAGACGCAAAATCCGAAGACTCGAGCGACCATCCTTCTTCCAAAGACGAGGAGGAGGAGGCGGAGGAAGATGACCCTCCCGTAGGGGGTGGGAAGAAAAGGACGGCTTCCTCATCCCTGGAGGCCGAATCGCCGAAGAGGGGGGAAGGTTCCCTCCCGGAGACATCCACCACGGCTGCTGATAGCAGCCCGGAGTGGGATCCCAGGGTCCAGCCACTGGAAAAGTCGCAAGTATACGAAATCTGAACACGCATATGCGTCCGGGGTTGTTTGGGTATAGTAGTTTTAACTGTCACCATATTTCGTACAACCCAGCGAGGTCCCACACCGGACGATCCTCATGAGAGGATTCGCTGAGCTCAGATGCCCTGGCGAGCGAGACGACTCCATAGGCCCCTTCCCCGCAGCCTAGGCGCGACACCGAGGAGTCGTCTCAGTGGGACCTGGACCAGGGGGCATATCCCTGGGGCCGGACACACGGGAGCACCGACTCCTATGCGTGTCGATGGCGGGGGTGATCTTCAGTCCGGACCACAGCCGGACACAGTCCTGGAGACCTTTAAAGCTCCGGGATTAGGTAAGCAGCCGCCTTTGGGGGGCTTGCCTGTTCTGCCAGTGGCCTATGCCCAAGCAGGGCTGCCGGGTGGCCTATCGAAAGCGCTAAGAAGCGCGTCTATCATGGATGAACATCGTGCCCTCATGGGCGCGGTGATTGAAAAGATTCAGCCCGCTGAGAGCGGACTGCACGAATCCTGCCTTAGTCTTATAAAGGGCTTTGAGGTATGTCTTCTAAGCAACGAGGCCAGGGTCATTGAAGCTGAGCGAGAGCTCCTGGACGCCGTGAAGAAAAGCGAGGGCTTGGAGCAGAGTCTAGTAGGGAAAGAATCTGAACTCGCCCAAGCTCTCCAAGCCGCGGAGGATGCTCGGGAAGAAGCCCGAGGTGCTTTGCGGGACATTCAAGAGGCCCGGAAGGTTGCGGCTGGTAAGGCCTTTTGTATTCATGGCCATTTTTACATGATAATAGGAGGAACTCTAAGCGATAAGCTGAATTCTTGTTTTTCCAGGGGTGTTTGCGGATCTGCCTCGCAGCATATCAGATGCCGCCCAATTCTATCGGACCGAGGAGAAGAAGTCTGCGGAGAGGGATTTCTGGTCACAGTATTTGGCGCCGAATTATCCGGTGCCCTTTATCGATCAGTTGAAGTAGCTGGTCGAACTGCACCAGGCGGCCGAACTAGCCATGAAGGACTTGGTTGTCCGGCTGTGGCCCGATGAGGCAATTCCAAGCAGTTACTTCGGACTCGTGAAGCGGATTGTTGGCGACTGCCCTTGGCTTGATGTCATTAAGCGATCAGTCTGTATAGAGGGTGCACGCATGGCGTTTGCCTGTGCAAAGGTGCATTATGGGAAGCTTGATGCGGAGAAGCTGATGACTGAGGGGCCGCCGGAGGGTAAGGAGCACCGCAAGCCCGAGTTGTACTATGAAGGTGTACTAAAAGGAGCCCGCCTTGTGGCCGATAAGTGTACCAAAGACATTATATTTCCCTGAAGGCAGTCATGTCGTTCTTTGTAATGTGGGATAATGGCACTTTTATTATCTATTGCCTGTTTTGTTTGGACATTTGTTCTTCCTGTGCGGCTGTTTAGTGTATGTAAATCCTGAGAGTTGGCCAGTCGTCGGCTTCTGCCCCCACGTAAAAAGTACGGGGGTGTTCGGGACATACCTGGACACTCTTTATCCCATGGTTGCGTCCTTTTAAGGAGGTGTTCCTCACCACGAACCAGGCAATCGGACTATAGGGCTTTATCACTCTCACTTAGCCATAGGAATTCGAGTATGGTGGGTGCAGCCCCTAGTGTTCGAAAGGCCGAACTGGGGGCTCTATCGGCGCCTGATCGGAAGACCGATCCGTCGCACTCTGCATTTATAATGGCATTATGCGGAATAAATCTTTAGAGATTTTACAACCTCTCGAACAGCTGACCAGCTCTCGCTGTATCATGACAGTCAGTTTTCGGCTTTCTCTACTGAGGTGCTCGTCCGAAAGAACCGGGACACAATCGCAGTAGTTCTCCCAGCGCTACCTTAGCCGATGGGGCGGAACATAAGGTACCAAAACATGGGAGCCGGGAAAACCCAACCAATGACCCAAGACATGATTCGGAGCTGATGCATATAGTGCTATAAGTTCGGGGTGCCGAGCGACCGAAAAGGTGGTCGGACTTTATTGTCGTACTATGAAGCCCCTGGCATAATCGGGCATAACACAAGGCGTGGGTGCCGTTTTTGACAAAGAGGCATCGATGAGAAACGATGGCCGGTAAGTGTTATTTAATTCTATGCATTGTAGTAAAATGACATGTCTATGCATATGAGTTCGGTGTATGCTTATGAAAAGGAGTATTTTTGGCGGAACCTGTCATGGCTGGACTGGAGGAGGCTGGTGGTGGATCTGAGGTGTATCCGGACTGCCTACCTTGTGTGTCCGAGCTGATTCCGCGTCTCTAGTCCTATTCTGCACCAAAGTTAGTCTGTAAAGGCAAATGCTTAAAGGCAGCTACATATACCGTTGTGGTTGGACCGCGGGTGCCTGAGTGGAGCCTGGCTGAACCATGCCATAAAGTAATGCGGATTCCTCAATTGGTGTCCGGGTGTTTGGCTGCCAAATCAACATTTGATAAACAGGCATGACTCGCTATTCCAGTGGCGGTATGATTTCCACTCTAAGGGTGGGGCTCGACCTTGCCCCTAACTGTGACTATGTCACGTGGGACTGGCCTGATGTTCTGCCTCGTTGAATCTAGCCAACATGGTTCGTCCCGGTAGTATATGTGGTAATTACTATACAAGGGGATAATGCCGAAGACTTATTCTTCGGTGTGGTATTTGTTTGGTGATCTGAAGACAACCATTAGTATGGTGGGTCAATTAAAACTTGGCCTTTCCACCTTGCATCTTTGACGAGATGTTATTGATAGTTGTATGTCTGTGGGGGCTCGTGTAAAATGGAGCCCCCAGACTACTGGGTAGATAGTGAGCGCAATAGAATTGGTATGGCTGGTGTTGTCCGGACGGTCGATGTGATTAGAGACGATCGGCCGTATTTTTGTACTATGAGGGGATTGTCCTCACCATGTTTGACTGGTCCTTTGTTGTTCGAGACCTCCCTTCATTGGTCCCGGCGCAAGATCGGCCGTTTTGTTTGGAAGATCCTGCATTATCTATTGGTATGTTTGGCCGCCCTTCTGGGGGTACCGTGAATTTCACATGGTTGATCGAGTATGTTGCCTGAGCCAGATGGGCCTGGGCTGTTCTTTTTCCGCTGACCGGACTGGGGACCGCTGAATTCGGCACCAACTTCCCTGACTTGACGTTTGTGATGGTTGCGCCGAGGCCTGAGGATGCCTCATCGTGTATCCTTCGTATTGTCTTGGACCATGGTGGTATGTGGACGTCGGGGTATGTGCCTTAGGTTCTTCTTCTAAGGTTGAGGTAGCAAATTATGCCGTGTGTGCCCTTTGTCGGGGGGGGGGGGGGGTCGAGTCCGTATTCCTCGATGGTCAGGACCTTGGTCCATCTGTCCACGAGCAAATCTTGGTCAGCTTTGAGCTGCTGTTGCTTCCTTTGCAGGCTCCTCACAGTGGCCATGGGCCGTCCCTTGAAGCGAACTTGTTGCACGGGATCCTCAGGCACGCCGAATTCAGCATCGCCGAGGCTTAACTTGTCTTCGGAGGGGGGAATATAGTTGTTCCTTTCCAAGTATCCGACCGTGGCCAGTCCGGCCTGCTTGAAGGCAGGCTGAATAGGGTTGTATTCATCTTGGCACCATCCGGATTGTTTTCGTATACTATGCCGGCATTGTTGTGGCGGGGCTCGGAGCGGCATTGACGACGCCTATGCTTTAATTTCTTCCCTGAGGGGTTATCCTCCGTTGCCTCATCGCCATTGGTTTCTTTCGGAGTGTCCGACATATATATATCATATGAGGAGGTGGTTGTCCACCGCCCCGTGGGCGGTGGTTCCTGTTCTTCTCCTGCATCGTCATCCATACCGTCGATGTCTTCACAGTTGAATTCGAGCACGTCGGTTAAGTCATCGACCGTGGCAATGAAGTGGGTGGTGGGTGGGCAACGAATTCCTTTGTCGGTCGCTTCCCACTCGAGCCGGACATAGTTCGGCCAAGAGTCTCCTGACAAGGAGAGAGACTTTAACGAGTTCAACACGTCGCCAAAGGGTGAGTGCTTGAAGATATTCGTTGCGGTAAACTCCATTAGAGGAGCTCAACCTGGTTCGGCAGGCTCAGGAGTGCGCGGACTGGAACCTACAGCCGGATACGAGTCCGGGGGTCTGGTGTCACAGGCTTCTTTGGGGGCGAGGCCTGTGTTCGGCTCTACTGCCGACGAGTGTGCGGCCTGCGGGGCGGGGTCTATCCACCCGTCCTTAGGCAACACGGTCTGCTCCAGATCTAGGTCCGGGGCTACTGCAGGGCGACATCCCGAGAATTATCCGACAACAGGTCTAAGCCGTGCTCACCGTGACTGTCCGGCGCTCCTGGCACAGGCCCGAATCCGTTGAAGATCAACTCTCCGCGGATATCAGCCGTGTAGTTCAGGTTTCCAAATCTGACCTGGTGGCCAGGGGCGTAGCTATCGATCTGCTCCAGTTGGCCAAGCGAATTGGCCCGCAGTGCGAAGCCGCCGAACACGAAGATCTGCCCGGGGAGAAAAGTCTCACCCTGGACCTTGTTGTTGACGATTGAAGGAGCCATCAAGCCTTGCAGCGATGACACAGAGGAACTCTCAATGAAAGCACCATTGTCGGTGTCAAAACCAGCGGATCTCGGGTAGGGGGTCCCGATCTGTGCGTCTTAGGCTAATGGTAACAGGAGGCAAGGGACACAATGTTTACCCAGGTTCGGGCCCTCTCGATGGAGGTAAAACCCTACTTCCTGCTTGATTGATATTGATGATATGTGTAGTACAAGAGTTGATCTACCACGAGATCGTAGAGGCTAAACCCTAGAAGCTAGCCTATGTTGATTATGATTGTGATCGTCCCTCTAAGGACCAACCTCTCCGGTTTATATAGACACCGGAGAGGGCTAGGGTTTACATGGAGTCGGTTACATGGAAGGAAATATAATATCTGGATCGCCAAGCCTGTCTTCCAAAGGGATGTAGTCTTGAATCTTGTATCTTCACACTCCAATAGTCCGGACAAAGCATATAGTCCAGCTGTCCGGATACACCCTAATCTAGGACTCCCTCACCATGCACCGCAGCTAGTTCAAGAACTCAAGAACACTCAAATATACACCAAAGCAGGACTAGGGTATTACGGATCCTCGCGGCCTGAACCTGGGTAAAAATCCCCTCGTACTGACCACTGGACCGGCTCTTTGCACAACTCCACGCCCCGCCAACCGTAGAAGGTATCCTCATGATCCCATAGGTGTCGTTTCCCCGACATTATCCCTACAGGGATTTTTGAAGACATTGCAGACCTTAAGCACCATGATCCCCTCCTTCAAAAAGTTAAACATTGTTATCATTGCAAACCTTAATTAAACACTGCATGAAAGTTATATATAAGCAAGTTTATCACGAGGTCACGAACATATATAGGACACCATAGCAAGATTCATAAGTACTACTTTAAAGCAGGTTCAAACATCTGCTGTACGGAGTTATACGATAAGGCACGATGGAGAGACCAACTCCTAATCTAAGTCAATGTCAGAGCCGGAGTCATCACCGTCATCGTCATCCTCATCATCGTCATCATTGTCGAACACCTTGGCGAGAGCATCCCAGTCTATTGGGTCATCCTCGGCAGCCTTCTGGTTGCGTGCGGTGATCACCAACGCCTCGTTAATGGCATACAGATGTGGATCCTCGCGAAGATACCGTTCCACCAAGGGATCGGTACTCTGACGCTCACGGGCTCTGAGGAGCGCCTCGGCCTTCCGGTGCTTCTGCTCCTTGGCCCTGGAGCCATTACTACTTCTTGAGCTTGCGTTGGTTTTTCCTTTGAAGAGGAAAGGGTGATGCAGCAAAGTAGAGATAAGTATTTCCCTCAGTTTGAGAACCAAGGTACCAATCTAGTAGGAGGTACAAGAAAGTCTCCAATCTATGCACCTGCACAAACAATCAAACACTTGCACCCAACGCGATAAAGGGGTTGTCAATCCCTTCACGGTCATTTGCAAGGATGAGATCTGATAGAGATACATATAAAAGATTACTAAAAAGTAAAACAAAGTAAAAACAAATAAATTGCAGCAAGGTATTTTTGGGTTTTTGGTTTTGTAGATCTGAAAAAAATATGATGGAAAATAGACCCGGGGGACATAGGTTTCACTAGAGGCTTCTCTCTTGAAGGAAAACATACAGTGTGTGAACAAATTACTGTCGAGCAATTGATAGAAAAGTGCAAAGTTATGATGATATCCAAGGCAATGATTATGAATATAGGCATCACATCCATCTGAAGTTGACCGAAATGATTCTGCATCTACTACTATTACTCCACACATCGACTGCTATCTAGCATGCATCTAGAGTATTAAGTTCATAAGAACGGAGTAACGCCTTAAGTAAGATGACGTGATGTAGAGGGATAAACTCAAGCAATATGATGAAAACCCATCTTTTTACCCTTGATGGCAACAATACAATATGTGCCTCACTACCCTTTCTGTCACTAGGTGAGGACACCGCAAGATAGAACCCAAAGCTAAGCACCTCTCACTTTGTAAGAAGAATCAATCTAGTTGGCCAAACCAAACCAATTATTCGAAGAGAAATACCAAGATATTTAATCATGCATATAAGAATTTAGAAAAGACTCAAATAATATACATAGATAATCTGATCATAAATCCACAATTAATCGGATCTTGACAAACACACCGCAAAAGAATATTACATCGGATGGAACTCCAAGAACATCAAGGAGACCATTGTATTGAAGATCAAAGAGAGAGAAGAACCATCTAGCTACTAGCTATGGACCCGTAAGTCTGTGGTAAACTACTCACGCTTCATCGATAGGGCAATAGAGTTGATGTAGGTGCGCTCCGTGATCGAATCCCCCTCTGACAGGACGCTAGAAAAGGCCCCAAGATAGGATTTCACGGGAACAAAAGGCTTGCGGAGGCAGAAAAGTTTTTCGTGGGTGCCTTTGATGGTTTGGGAATATTTGGGAATTTATAGGCCAAAGAGTAGGGTTAGAGGACTACCGGGAGGGCCCACAAGCCGGGGGGGGGGGCACGCCCCCTTGGGACTCTTCTACCTTCCTGTCCAAGCTCCGTGGATGTCTTCTGTCCCAAGAAAAATCATCGCAAAAGTTTTATTCCATTTGGACACTGTTTGATATTCCTTTCTGTAAAACTCAAAAAAGGCAAAAAACAGAAACTGGCACTGGGCTCTAGGTTAATAAGTTAGTCCCAAAAATAATATAAAATAGAATATTAATGCATATAAAACATCCAAAACAGATAATATAATAGTATGGAACAATACAAAACTGTAGATACATTGGAGACGTATCAAGCATCCCCAAGCTTAATTCCTACTCGTCCTCAAGTAGGTAAATGATAAAAATGGAACTTTTTATGTGGAATGCTACCTAACATATTTATCCATGTAATTTTATTTATTATGGCATGGATGTTCAGATCCATAAGATTCCAAACAAAAGTTTAATATTGACATAAAAATTATAATACTTAAAGCATACTAATAAAGCAATCATGTCTTCTCAAAATAACATGGCCAAAGAAAGTTATCCCTACAAAATCATATAGCCTGGCTATGCTCCATATTCACCACACAAAATATTTCAATCATGCACAACCCCGGTATAAGCCAAGCAATTGTTTCATACTTTAGTATTCTCAAACTTTTTCAACTTTCACGCAATACATGAGCGTGAGCATGGATATACACTATAGGTGGAATAGAATATGATGGTTGTGGAGAAGAAAAAAAGAAGGAGAAAGTCTCACATCAACTAGGCTTATTAACAGGCTATGGAGATGCCCATCAAAAGATATCAATGTGAGTGAGTAGGGATTGCCATGCAACGGATGCACTAGAGCTATAAGTGTATGAAAGCTCAAAAATAAACTAAGTGGGTGTGCATCCAACTCGCTTGCTCACGAAGACCTAGGGCAATTTGAGGAAGCCCATCATTGGAATATACAAGCATGGTTCTATAATGAAAAGTTCCCACTACTATATGAAAGCAACAAAATAGGAGACTCTCTATCATGAAGATCATGGTGCTACTTTGAACCACACGTGTAGAAAAAGGATAGTAACATTGACCCTTCTCTCTTTTTCTCTCATTTTTTTGGTGGGTGATACGTCTCCGTCGTATCTATAATTTTTGATTGTTCCATGCCAATATTATTCAACTTCCATATATTTTTGGCAACTTTTTATACTATTTTTGGGACTAACATATTGATCCAGCGCCCATTGTAAGTTCCTGTTTGTTGCATGTTTTTTGCTTCATAGAAAACCCATATCAAACCAAGTCCAAACGGGATAAAAACTTCCGAAGATTTTTTTGGAATATATGTGATTTTTGGGAAGAAGAATCAATGCGAGACGATGCCCGAGGGGGCCACGAGGCAAGGGGCGCGCCCCAGGGGGGTGGGCGTGCCCCTAACCCTCATGGCCACCCTGTAAGGCAGTTGGTGCCCTTCTTTCGCCAATAGAGAGCCAATACCGGGATACAAATCGTGTTAAAATTTCAGGCGAATCGGAGTTACGGATCTCCGGGAATATAAGAAACGGTGAAAGGCCAGAATCTGAAACGCAGAAACAGAGAGAGACAGAGAGACAGATCCAATCGTGGAGAGGCTCTCGCCCCTCCCATGACATGGAAGCCAAGGACCAGAGGGGAAACCCTTCTCCCATCTTGGGAGAAGGTCGAGGAAGAAGAAGAAGAAGGGGGGCCTCTCTCCTGGTGGCGCCGAAACACCGCCGAGGCCATCATCGTGCGACGGCGATCTGCACCAACACCTCCTTCATCTTCACCAACATCTTCATCACCTTCCCCAATCTATCTACAGCGGTCTGATAACCCACAAGTATAGCGGATCAATTGTTGCCTCTTTCGATAAGTAAGAGTGTCAAACCCAACGAGGAGCTAAAGGTAGAACAAATATTCCCTCAAGTTCTATCGACCACCGATACAACTCTACGCACGCTTAACGTTCACTTTACCTAAAACAAGTATGAAACTAGAAGTACTTTGTAGATGTTGTTGGATAGATTTGCAAGATAATAAAGAGCATGTAAATAAAAGCTAGGGGCTGTTTAGGTAAAGAAGCAATAAAGTTAGTATAGCGAGTGTGGAAAAGTGGTGGTAGGAGTTGCGAAATTGTCCCTAAGCAATTGACTACTTTACTAGACCGATAGCAAATTTTATGTGGGAGAGGCCACTACTAGCATGTCATCCCTAACTTGGAATTCTAGAACTTATGATTGGAACTATTAGCAAACATCTGCAACTACTAGCATTCATTAAGGTAAAACCCATCCATAGCATTAGGATATATTGCTCCCCCTTCAATCCCGTATGCGTCAATTTCTATGCTAGGTTGAAACTTCCGTCACTCTTGCCCTCCAATACATAGTCCTATCAACATACAACTAACCCTATGGTGTGATCCACACGCGCGCTCATATGATGGGCACCAAAGTACAGCAACATAACCACAAGCAAATTAAACCAATCATAGAAATTCACCAATTACCGATAGGACAACGAAAATCTACTCAGACATCATAGGATGGCAACACATCATTGGATAATAATATGAAGCATAATGCACCGTGTTCAAGTAGAGGGTACAACGGGTTGCGGGAGAGTGGACCGCTGAATGTAGATGGGGGAAGGTGATGGAGATGTTGGTGAATATGATGGAGGTGTTGGTGTAGATCGCGGTGATGATGATGGCCCCGGCGGTGTTCCGGCGCCACTGGGAGAGAGGGGGAGAGAGCCCCACCCCTTCTTCTTATTCCTTGACCTTCTACCTAGATGGGAGAAGGGTTTACCCTTTGATCCATGGCCTCCATGGCGTGGGAGGGGCGAGAGCCCCTCCGAGATTGGAACTGTCTCTCTGTCTCTCTCTGTTTCTGCGTTCCCGGATCCTGCCCTTTCACCGTTTCTTATATATCCGGAGACCCGTAACTCCGATTGGATTGAAACATTCGCCGCATTTTTTTCCGGAAATTAGCTTTCTTGCGGCAAAAGAAGAGCATCAACTGCCTTACGGGGTGCCCACGTGGGTCAGGGGCGCGCCCCCTGCCTCGTGGTCCCCTCGGGCATCGTCTCGCATTGGTTCTTCTTCCCAAAAATCATAAATATTCCAAAAATATTCTCCGTCGTTTTTATCCTGTTTGGACTCTGTTTGATATGGGTTTTCTGGGAAACATAAAACATGCAACAAAATGGAACTGGCACTGGGCACTGGATCAATATGTTAGTCCCAAACATAGTATAAAAAGTTCCCAAAAGTATATGAAAGTTGAATAATATTGGCATGGAACAATCAAAAATTATAGATACGACAGAGACGTATCAGCATCCCCAAGCTTAATTCCTTCTCATACTTGAGTAGGTAAACAATAAAAAAGATAATTTTTTATGTGGAATGCTACCTAGCATAATCTTGATCATGTAATCTAATCATGGCATGAATATTAATACACGGGTGATTCAAAGCAATAGTCTATCATTTGACATAAAAACAATAATAATCAGGCATCCCAACAAACAATCATGCCTTTCGAAATATCAATGCTTACAGAACGTTGTCCCTACAAAGTCATATATTCTTCTATGCTCCCTTTTCTTAACACAAGGTACCCCTCATGCCTATCTCGGTGTCAGCCAAGCAATTGGTTCATACTTTTTAACGCGCTTCAGCTTTTTCAACCCTCACGCAATACGTGAGCGCAAGCCATGGATATAGCACTATAGGTGGAATAGAGTATAATGGTGGAGGTTGTGTGGAGAAGACAAAAAGGGAGAAATTCTCACATCGACACGGCTAATCAACGGGCTATGGCGATGCCCATCAATTGATGTCAATGCGAGGAGTAGGGATTGCCATGCAACAGGTGCACTGGAGCTATAAGTGTATGAAAGCTCAAACTGAAACTAAGTGGGTGTGCATCCAACTTGCTTGCTCATGAAGACCTCGAGCATTTGAGGAATCCCATCATCGGAATATACAAGCCAAGTGCTATAATGAAAATTCCCACTAGTATATGAAAGTGAAAGCATAGGAGACTCTCTCTATGAAGAACATGGTGCTACTTTGAAGCACAAGTGTGGTAAAAGGAAAGTAGCTTTGTCCCTTCCCTCTTTTTCTCTCATTTATTTATTTTCTCTTTTTTATTTTTTTATTTTTTTGTTGGGCTTCTTTGGCCTCCTTTATTTTTCATAAAGTCTGGAGACTCATCCCGACTTGTGGGGGAATCATAGTCTCCATCATCCTTTCCTCACTGGGGCAATGCTCTAATAATGATGATCATCACACTTTTAGTTACTTACAACTCATTATTACAACTCAATACTAGAACAAAGATATGACTCCATATGAATGCTTCCGGCGGTGTACCGGGATGTGCAATGATCTAGCGTAGCAATGACATCAAAAAATGGACAAGCCATGAAAACATCATGCTAGCTATCTTACGATCATGCAAAGCATTATGACAATGAATGTTCAAGTCATGTATATGATGATGATGGAAGTTGCATGGCAATATATCTCAGAATGGCTATGGAAATGCCATAATAGGTAGGTATGGTGGCTGTTTTGAGGAAGATATAAGGAGGCTTATGTGTGATAGAGCGTATCGTATCACGGGGTTTGGATGCATCGGTGAAGTTTGCACCAACTCTCGAGGTGAGAAAGGGCAATGCACGGTACCGAAGAGGCTAGCAATGATGGAAGGATGAGAGTGCGTATAATCCATGGACTCACATTAGTAATAAAGAACTCATATACTTATTGAAAAAGTGTATTAGCCCTCGAAGCAAGTTACTACTACGCATGATCCTAGGGGGGAGGTTGGTAGGAGTTAACCATCGCGCGCCCCCGACCTTCACGCAAAGATAAACAATCAAAATACAATGTGCGCCAATTTGGTTACATAGTTAGGAGACCATACGTGCATGCTTCGGAAATCACAAACCTTAACACCAATATCCTTACTAAACAGAACCATTTACTAGAACCTCCCACATATTATCATCTCTATATCGCGAAACTATTGCAAGGAATCAAACATATCATATTCAGTGATCTACAAGTTTTATGTAGGATTTTATGACTAACCATGTGAATGACCAATTCCATCCATCTCTCTAAATGGATATAAGTGAAGCAAGAGAGTTTAATTATTTCTATAAAATATATGCCCACGCTCTAACAAATATAAGTGAAGCAAAAGAGCACTCTACAAATGGCGGTTTTCTATGTGAAGAGAAACAGGCAATCCAAACTTTAAAAGATATAAGTGAAGCACAAGAAGCATTCTATAAAGCCATACTCAAAAGATTTAAGTGAAGTGAAAAGAGCATTCTTTAAATCAACCAAGGACTAACTCATACCAGCATGGTGCATAAAATAAAAGTGAAAACTAAACGCAAAAGACGCTCCAAGATTTGCACATATCACATGAATGAAACGAATCCGAAAACATACTGATACTTGTTGAAGAAAGAGGGGATGCCTTCCGGGGCATCCCCAAGCTTAGACGCTTGAGTATCCTTGAATATTTACTTGGCGTGCCTTGGGAATCCCCAAGCTTGAGCTCTTGCCTCTCCTCCTTTTCCTCATATCAAGACCTCCTCGATCTTCGAACACTTCATTCACACAAAACTTCAACCAAAAACTCGGTAAGATCCGTTAGTATAATAAAGCAATCACTACTCTAAGTAATGTTGCAAACCAATTAATATTTTGTTATTGCATTGTAGCTACTGTAATATAATTTTCCCATGGCTTAATCCACTGACAGAAATTGATAATTTCATCAAAAGAAGCAAACTATGCATAAAAAACAGAATTTGTCTTAAACAGGACATTCTGTAGTAATCAGAACATTCACCATACTTCTGGTACCCTAACAATTCTGCCATAATTAGGGAAATAAACAATTTGTATAGAAAGACAGTGGCAAAAGTTTCAGAACCGTTTGACGTTCCAGTAAAAAATGAAAAATCACGCACTACAGCCAAAGTTTCTGTCCTGCACCGCACAAACCAACAAGCATTGTAAACATCCTAAAGGCAAGCCTTGGCACATTATTTTTATAATACAATGGAATTGAACAAGGGGATAATTATTTTTGTTGAAAAGTTTCTGAGCATGAACAAAGTTCAAGGAGCTCCCCCACTCCAACAATGCTTGTCTTTCTCACTTTCACTTTCTTTTTTGAAAAGTTTTGGGTTCCCCTCTTTATTTTTTTTGTTTTTAGACTATATAAAAGCACTCAATAGAAATAAATGACTCTCTAAAACTTCCGGGTTGTCTCCCTGACATCGCTTTCTTTAAAGCCATTAAGCTAGGCATATAGTGCTCAAGTAATGGATCCACCCGGATCCCAAGGTATATCAAAGCCAATTTTAATTAACAATGATTTGTGATTTAGTAGTGAGCACAAAGAAACATATATCAAGCAACAACGAAGTCTAACTCTCTTCCTATGCATCGGCATGTCATAAAAGAACAATTCATGCATACATAGTAAAGGCCAATGCATAGTATAAACGGTTTCTTGCAATTTTATCATATTGGAAACATAGAGAGGTGGAGATATAGTTCCTCTCTCATAATAATTGCAAGTAGGAGCAGCAAGCACATGCATATTATATCTATCAAAATCATCATGTCCAACGATAAAATGCAACCCATCATCATAATCCTTAATAAGGGCAAACTTCTCCGATATAGTATAGTAGGGAGAATTCAAAAAGATAATAGGACTATCATGTGTGGGTGCAATAGCAAAAATTTCATGTTTAACAGAAGGAACTATAGCAAGTTCATCTCCATAAGCATAATTCATATTGGCATCATGGCCACAATCATAGCAAGCATCATCAAAAAGGGATATTTCAAAAGAATCAACGGGATCATAACAATCATCATAGCAATCATCCTTCGGTAAGCACAAAGTGGAATTAAACAATGTATGAGTTGAAGAGTTACTCTCATTAGAAGGTGGGCACGTGTAGTTAACCCGCTCTTCCTCCTTTTGTTCTTTGCTCTCCTCATCATCTTTTTCATCCAATGATCCCACAGATTCATCAATTCCTTCTTCCATAGACTCCTGCAAAATATTAGTCTCTTCTTGGACAGCGGAGACTCTCTCAATAAATTCATCAATATCGGAATTGAATTCATAATTCTCATAGCAATATTTAAGTATAGCAAAAATTTCAGGTCTGTAAACAGCATCATCAAGATTTTCACACTCTTTAAACAAAGATTCAATTTCATAAGCACCCATAAAAGAAACGAATTCTTCTATTTGTTCCACATCATAGTAATCATAGATACCATTAGCATAAGAATCCAAGGTTTTATCATCATTAAATTTGCATGAAAAGGGAAGGTGTGGAGCCTTCATTCTAGAGCAACAAGTATAATCATATCTCAAGCATAGTTGCCGAGCATACCAATGCAACATATAAATTTGATCCCATAATAGTTTCCGTTTTTGAGTCAAGCGATAGTCCCTAAAGTATTCACGTTGATCCAACATGTCTCCCATAACATAATTGAATGGGGGTTTCTCAGGATTATCAAAGTAGTACATAATATCTTTCACATAATGAGCATCGAGGGTTTTAGGAGCATCCCCATCTCCATGAGTATCAAGTACAGCTATTTTTTTTGGTATGTCACGTTTCCTACCCATAACTAAAGATAGAAAACAACTAAGAACAACAAATAAAAACTACTTGGTGATAAAGCAAACAAGCACACACGAGAATATTCACCCCACGCTATGACTCCCCGGCAACGGCGCCAGAAAAAGGTCTTGATAACCCACAAGTATAGGGGATCAATTGTAGCCTCTTTCGATAAATGTAGAACAAATATTCCCTCAAGTTCTATCGACCACCGATACAACTCTACGCACGTTTAACGTTCGCTTTACCTAAAACAAGTATGAAACTAGAAGTACTTTGTAGATGTTCTTGGATAGATTTGCAAGATAATAAAGAGCACATAAATAAAAGCTAGGGGCTTTTTAGATAAAGAAGCAATAAATTTAGTATAGCGAGTGTGGAAAAGTGGTGGTAGGAGTTGCGAAATTGTCCCTGAGCAATTGACTACTTTACTAGATCGATAGCAAGTTTTATGTGGGAGAGGCCACTGCTAGCATGTCATCCCTGACTTGGTATTCTATGCACTTATGATTGGATCTATTAGCAAGCATCCGCAACTACTAATGTTCATTAAGGTAAAACCCAACCATAGCATTAAGATATATTGGTCCCCCTTCAATCCTGTATGCATCAATTTCTATGCTAGGTTGAAGCTTCTGTCACTCTTGCCCTCAAATACATAGTCCTATAAACATACAACTAACCCTACGGTGTGATCCACGCGCACGCTCATGTGATGGGCACCAAAGGACAGTAACATAACCACAAGAAAATTAAACCAATCATAGCAATTCACCAATTACCAATAGGACAATGGAAATCTACTCATACATCATAGGATGGCAACACATCATCGCATAATAATATGAAGCATAAAGCACCATGTTCAAGTAGAGGGTACGGAGGGTTGAGGGAGAGTGGACCGCTGAATATAGATGGGGGAAGGTGATGGAGATGTTGGTGAAGATGACGGAGGTGTTGGTGTAGATCGCGGTGATGATGATGGCCCCGGCGGCGTTCCGGCGCCACCGGGAGAGAGAGGGGGGAGAGCCGCCCTTGTTCTTCTCTTCCTTGACCTTCTCCCTAGATGGGAGAAGGGTTTCCTCTCTGGTCCATGGCCTCCATGGAGTGGGAGGGGCGAGAGCCCCTCCGAGATTGGATCTGTCTCTCTGTCTCTCCCTGTTTCTGCGTTCCCGGATTCTGCCCTTTCACCGTTTCTTATATATCCGGAGATCTGTAACTCTGATTGGATTGAAACCTTCTCCATGATTTTTTTTTCCGGAAATTAGCTTTCTTGCGGCAAAAGAAGAGCAACAACCTCCTTATGGTGTGCCCACGAGGGTTAGGGGTGCGCCTTCCCCCCGGGGCTCGCCCCCTGCCTCGTGGCCCCCTCGGGCATCGTCTCGCATTGGTTCTTCTTCCCAAAAATCATAAATATTCCAAAAATATTCTCTGTCCGTTTTTATCCTGTTTGGACTCCGTTTGATATGGGTTTTCTGCAAAACATAAAACATGCAACAAATAGGAACTGGCACTGGGCACTGGATCAATATGTTAGTCCCAAAAATAGTATCAAAAGTTGCCAAAAGTATATGAAAGTTTAATAATATTGGCATGGAACAATAAAAAATTATAGGTACGACGGAGACGTATCACGGTCCACTCTCCCGCAACCCATTGTACCCTCTACTTGATCATGGTGCTTTATGCTTCATATTATTATCCAATGATGTGTTGCCATCCTATGATGTCTGAGTAGATTTTCGTTGTCCTATCGGTAATTGGTGAATTGCTATGATTGGTTTAATTTGCTTGTGGTTATGTTCCTGTCCTTTGGTGCCCATCATATGAGCGCGCACGTGGATCACACCATGGGACTATGTATTGGAGGGAAGACTGACAGAAGCTTAAACCTAGCATAGAAATTGATGCATACGGGATTGAAGGGGGACCAATATATCTTAATGCTATGGTTGGGTTTTACCCTAACGAACGTTAGTAGTTGTGGATGCTTGCTAATAGTTCCAACCATAAGTGCATAGAATTCCAAGTCAGGGATGACATGCTAGCAGAGGCCTCTCCCACATAAAACTTGCTATCGGTCTAGGAAAGTAGTCAATTGCTTAGGGACAATTTCACAACTCCTATCACCACTTTTCCACACTCGCTATACTAACTTTATTGCTTATTTACCTAAACAGCCTCTAGTTTTCATTTATGTGATATTTATATTATTGCAAACCTATCCCGTTACACCTACAAAGTACTTCTAGTTTTATACTTGTTATAGGTAAAGCGAACGTCAAGCGTGCGTAGAGTTGTATCGGTGGTCGATAGAACTTGAGGAATATTTGATCTACCTTTAGCTCCTCGTTGGGTTCGACACTCTTACTTATCAAAAGGGGCTACAATTGATCCCCTATACTTGTGGGTTATCAAGACCTTTTTCTGGCACCGTTGCCAGGGAGTTATAGCGTGGGGTGAATATTCTCGTGTGTGCTTGTTTGCTTTATCACTAAGTATTTTTTACTTTGTGCTCTTGTTTTCTATATTTAGTTATGGGTAGGAAACACAAAATACCAAAAAAAATTAGTGGTACCGACTGAACCAATGGTTGAAGAACCACTCAAAATCTATCATACTACTGAAGCTTTGTACTTGGATTATCTTCGATCCTATGTGCTCGGGCTGAAACCCCAACTAGCTTAGTTGAGGGGAAATCTTTAGATGAGCATGCTTGTTATGTGCGACACCGCATATCTGAAAAAGCGAAACTTTTACTGGATCAAATTCATCGTTTACAGTGTTGGAAATATGCCCTAGAGGCAATAATAAATTGATTATTATTATATTTCCTTGTTCATGATAATCGTTTATTATCCATGCTAGAATTGTATTGATAGGAAACTCAGATACATGTGTGGATACATAGACAACACCATGTCCCTAGTAAGCCTCTAGTTGACTAGCTCGTTAATCAATAGATGGTTACGGTTTCCTGACCATGGACATTGGATGTCGTTGATAACGGGATCACATCATTAGGAGAATGATGTGATGGACAAGACCCAATCCTAAGCCTAGCACAAGATCATGTAGTTCGTATGCTAAAGCTTTTCTAATGTCAAGTATCATTTCCTTAGACCATGAGATTGTGCAACTCCCGGATACCGTAGGAGTGCTTTGGGTGTGCCAAACGTCACAACGTAACTGGGTGGCTATAAAGGTACACTACGGGTATCTCTGAAAGTGTCTGTTGGGTTGGCACGAATCGAGATTGGGATTTGTCACTCTGTGTAAATGGAGAGGTATCTCTGGGCCCACTCGGTAGGACATCATCATAATGTGCACAATGTGACCAAGGGGTTGATCACGGGATGATGTGTTACGGAACGAGTAAAGAGACTTGCCGGTAACGAGATTGAACAAGGTATCGGTATACCGATGATCGAATCTCGGGCAAGTACCATACCGCTAGACAAAGGGAATTGTATACGGGATTGATTGAGTCCTTGACATCGTGGTTCATCCGATGAGATCATCGTGGAACATGTGGGAGCCAACATGGGTATCCAGATCCCGCTGTTGGTTATTGACCGGAGAACATCTCGGTCATGTCTGCATGTCTCCCGAACCCGTAGGGTCTACACACTTAAGGTTCAATGACGCTAGGGTTATAAAGGAAGTTTGTATGTGGTTACCGAATATTGTTCGGAGTCCCGGACGAGATCCCGGACGTCACGAGGAGTTCCGGAATGGTCCGGAGGTAAAGATTTATATATAGGAAGTCCTGTTTCGGCCATCGGGACAAGTTTCGGGGTCATCGGTATTGTACCGGGACCACCGGAAGGGTCCCGGGGGCCCACCGGGTGGGGCCACCTGCCCCGGGGGCCCACATGGGCTGTAGGGGGTGCGCCTTGGCCTACATGGGCCAAGGGCACCAGCCCCAAGAGGCCCATGCGCCTAGGGAACCCTAGAGGGAAGAGTCCTCAAGGGGGAAGGCACCTCCGAGGTGCCTTGGGGAGGATGGACTCCTCCCCCCCTCTTAGCCGCACCCCTTTCCTTGGAGGAAGGGGCAAGGCTGCGCCTCCCCCCTCTCCCCTGCCCCTATATAGAGTGGAGGGGAGGGAGGGCATCCATACCTGAGCCCTTGGCGCCTCCCTCCCTCCCGTGACACCTCCTCCTCTCCCGTAGGTGCTTGGCGAAGCCCTGCAGGATTGCCACGCTCCTCCATCACCACCACGCCGTTGTGCTGCTGCTGGATGGAGTCTTCCTCAACCTCTCCCTCTCTCCTTGCTGGATCAAGTCGTGGGAGACATTGTCGAGCTGTACGTGTGTTGAACGCGGAGGTGCCGTCCGTTCGGCACTAGGATCATCGGTGATCTGAATCACAACGAATACGACTCCATCAACCCCGTTCACTTGAACGCTTCCGCTTAGCGATCTACAAGGGTATGTAGATGCACTTTCCTTCCTCCTTTCTACTCGTTGCTGGTCTCTCCATAGATAGATCTTGGTGATACGTAGGAAAATTTTGAATTTCTGCTACGTTCCCCATCAGTGGCATCATGAGCTAGGTCTATTGCGTAGATTCTTTGCACGAGTAGAACACAAAGTAGTTGTGGGCGTCGATATTGTTCAATATGCTTGCCGTTACTAGTCTTATCTTGATTCGGCGGCATCGTGGGATGAAGCGGCCCGGACCAACCTTACACGTACGCTTACGTGAGACCGGTTCCACCGACAAACATGCACTAGTTGCATAAGGTGGCTGGCGGGTGTCTGTCTCTCCCACTTTAGTCGGATCGGATTCGATGAAAAGGGTCCTTATGAAGGGTAAATAGCAATTGGCATATCACGTTGTGGTTCATGCGTAGGTAAGAAACGTTCTTGCTAGAAACCCATAGCAGCCACGTAAAACATGCAAACAACAATTAGAGGACGTCTAACTTGTTTTTGCAGGGTATGCTATGTGATGTGATATGGCCAAAGGATGTGATGAATGATATATGTGATGTATGAGATTGACCATGTTCTTGTAATAGGAATCACGACTTGCATGTCGATGAGTATGACAACCGGCAGGAGCCATAGGAGTTGTCTTTATTTATTTGTGACCTGCGTGTCAACTTAAACGTCATGTAATTACTTTACTTTATTGCTAACCGTTAGCCATAGTAGTAGAAGGAATAGTTGGCGAGGCAACTTCATGAAGACACGATGATGGAGATCATGATGATGGAGATCATGGTGTCATGCCGGTGACGATGATGATCATGGAGCCCCGAAGATGGAGATCAAAAGGAGCAAAGTGATGATGGCCATATCATGTCACTATTTGATTGCATGTGATGTTTATCATGTTTATACATCTTAATTGCTTAGAACGACGGTATTAAATAAGATGATCCCTTACAACAATTTCAAGAAGTGTTCTCCCCTAACTGTGCACCGTTGCGACAGTTCGCTGTTTCAAAACATCACGTGATGATCGGGTGTTTTATTTAGACGTTCAAATACAACGGGTGTTGACGAGCCTAGCATGTACAGACATGGCCTCGGAACACATGCAAAACACTTAGGGTTAACTTGACGAGCCTAGCATGTACAGACATGGCCTCGGAACACGGAGACCGAAAGGTCGAGCATGAGTCGTATAGAAGATACGATCAACATGAAGATGTTCACCGATGATGACTAGTCCGTCTCACGTGGTGATCGGACACGGCCTAGTTTGACTCGGATCATGTAATCACTTAGATGACTAGAGGGATGTCTATCTGAGTGGGAGTTCATAAGATGAACTTAATTATCCTGAACATAGTCAAAAGGATTTTGCAAATTATGTCGTAGCTCACGCTATAGTTCTACTCTTTAGATATGTTCCTAGAGAAAAATTAGTTGAAAGTTGATAGTAGCAATTATGCGGACTAGGTCCGTAAACTGAGGATTGTCCTCATTGCTTCATAGAAGGCTTATGTCCTTAATGCACCGCTCAGTGTGCTGAACCTCGAACGTTGTCTGTGGTTGTTGCGAACATCTGACATACACGTTTTGATAACTACGTGATAGTTCAGTTAAACGGTTTAGAGTTGAGGCACCAAAGACGTTTTTGAAACGTCGCGAAACATATGAGATGTTTTGAGGGCTGAAATTGGGATTTCAGGCTCGTGCCCATGTCAAGAGGTATAAAACCTCCGATGACTTTCTTAACCTGCAAACTAAGGAGAAAAGCTCAATTGTTGAGCTTGTGCTCAGATTGTCTGAGTACAACAATCATTTGAATCGAGTGGGAGTTGATCTTCCAGATAAGACAGTGATGGTTCTCCAAAGTCATTGCCACCAAGCTGTTAGAGCTTCGTGATGAACTATAACATATCAGGGATAGATATGATGATCCTTGAGGTATTCGCGATGTTTGACACCGCGAAAGTAGAAATCAAGAAGGAGCATCAATTGTTGATGGTTGGTGAAACCACTAGTTTCAAGAAGGGCAAGGGCAAGAAGGGATACTTCATGAAACGGCAAATCAGCTGCTGCTCTAGTGAAGAAACCCAAGGTAAAACCCAAACCCGAGACTAAGTGCTTCTGTAATAAGGGGAACAACCACTAGAGCAGAATTACCCTAGATACTTGGTAGATAAGAAGGCTGGCAAGGTCGATAGAAGTATATTGGATATACATTATGTTAATGTGTACTTTACTAGTACTCCTAGTAGCACCAGGGTATTAGATACCGGTTCGGTTGCTAAGTGTTAGTAACTCGAAACAAAAGGCTACGGAATAAACGGAGACTAGCTAAAGGTGAGCTGACGATATGTGTTGGAAGTTTTTCCAAGCTTGATATGATCAAACATCGCACGCTCCCTCTACCAAAGAGATTGGTGTTAAACCTGAATAATTGTTATTTGGTGTTTGCGTTGAGCATAGACATGATTGGATTACGTCTATCGCAATACGGTTATTCATTTAAGGAGAATAATGGTTACTCTGTTTATTTGAATAATACCTTCAATGGTCTTACACCTAAAATGAATGGTTTATTAAATCTCGATCGTAGTGATACACATGTTCATGCCAAAAGATAGTAATGATAGTACCACCTACTTGTGGCACTGCCACGTAAGTCATATCGGTATAAAACGCATGAAGAAGCTCCATATTGATGGATCTTTGGGCTCACTCGTTTTTGAAAAGTTTGAGACATGCGAACCATGTCTATTGGTGTATATGCATGAAGAAACTCCATGCAAATGGACCGTTTTGACTCACTTAATTTTGAATCACTTGGGACATGCAAATCATACCACATGGGCAAGATGACTGAAAAGCCTCGGTTTCAGTAAAATGGAACCAGAAAGCAACTTGCTGGAAGTAATACATTTTGATGTGTGCAGTCCAATGAGTGCTGAGGCGTGTAGTGGATATCGTTATGTTCTTACTTCACAGATGATTCGA
The DNA here is from genome assembly GCF_018294505.1 of Triticum aestivum. Classification (NCBI taxonomy): domain Eukaryota; kingdom Viridiplantae; phylum Streptophyta; class Magnoliopsida; order Poales; family Poaceae; genus Triticum; species Triticum aestivum. The sequence continues at coordinate 193,743,175 of NC_057804.1, forward strand.
GTAGATGTTGAGAATATTTACTTGATGAATCACGAGTCTGAATTATTGAAAGGTTCAAGTAATTTCAGTGTGAAGTTGAAAGATCGTCGTGACAAGAGGATAAAAATCTATGATATGATCATAGAGATGAATATCTGAATCACGAGTTTGGCACAGAATTAAGACATTGTGGAAATTGTTTCACAACTGATACAGCCTGGAACACCATAGTGTGATGGTGTGTCCAAACGTCATAGTTGCACCCTATTGGATATGGTGCATACCACGATGTCTCTTATTGAGTTACCACTATCGTTCATGGGTTAGGCATTAGAGACAACCACATTCACTTTAAATAGGGCACCACATAATTTCGTTGAGACGACACCGTATGAACTATGGTTTGGAGAAACCTAAGTTGTCGTTTCTTAAAGGTTTGGGGCTGCGACGCTTATGTGAAAAAGTTTCAGGATTAAGCTCGAACCCAAAGCGGATAAAGTACATCTTCATAGGACACCCAAAACAGTTGGGTATACCTCCTAATTCAGATCCGAAGGCAATATGAATTGTTTCTAGAATTGGGTCCTTTCTCGAGGAAAGGTTTCTCTCGAAAGAATTGAGTGGGAGGATGGTGGAGACTTGATGAGGTTATTGAACCATCACTTCAACCAGTGTGTAGCAGGGCACAGGAAGTTGTTCCTGTGGCACCTACACCAATTGAAGTAGAAGCTTATGATAGTAATCATGAAACTTCAGATCAAGTCACTCCCAAACCTCGTAGGGTGACAAGGATACGTACTACTTTAGAGTGGTACAGTAATCCTGTCTTGGAAGTCATGTTGCTAGACAACAATGAACCTACGAGCTATGGAGAAGCGATGGTGGGCCCGGATTCCGATAAATGACTCAAGGCCATAAAACCCGAGAGAGGATCCATGTATGAAAACAAAGTGTAGACTTTGGCAGAACAACTCGATGGTCGTAAGGCTGTTAAGTGCAGATGGATTTTGAAAGGAAGACAGACAATGATGGTAAGTGTCACCATTGAGAAAGCTCGACTTGTCGTTAAGATGTTTTTCAACAAGTTCAAGGAGTTGACTACGATGAGACTTTCTCACTCGTAGCGATGCTAAGAGTCTGTTGGAATTATATTAGCAATTACTGCATTATTTATGAAATCTTGCAGATAGGATGTCAAAACATTGTTTCCTCGACGATTCTTGAGGAAAGGTTGTATGTGATACAACCGGAAGGTTTTGTCTATCCTGAAATATGCTAATAAGTATGCAAAGCTCCAGCAATCCTTCTGAGGACTGGAGTGAGCATCTCGGAGTTGGAATGTATGCTTTGATGATGATCAAAGATTTTGGGTGTATACAAAGTTTATGAGTAACTTGTATTTCCAAAGAAGTGAGTGGGAGCACTATAGAATTTCTGATGAGTATATGTTGTTGACATATTAATGATCAGAAATGACGTAGAATTTCTGGAAAGCATATAGGGTTATTTGGAAAGTGTTTTCAATGGAAAACCTGGATTAAGCTACTTGAACATTGAGCATCAAGATCTATAAGGATAGATCAAAACGCTTAATAGTACTTTCAAATGAGCACATGCCTTGACGTTGTAAGGTATGAAGTTAAGACTTAAAGCTCGACCATGGCAGAATAGAGAGAAAGGAACGAAGGTCGTCCCCTATGCTTAAGACATAGGCTCTACAGTATGCTATGCTGTGTACCGCACCTGAAGTGTGCTTTACCATGAGTCAGTCAAGGGGTACAAGAGTGATCCAAGAATGGATCACAGGACAGCGGTCAAAGTTATCCTTAGTAACTAGTGGACTAAGGAATTTTCTCAATTATGGAGGTGGTAAAAGAGTTCGTCGTAAAGGGTTACGTCGATGCAAGCTTAACACCTATCCGGATAGCTCTGAGTAGAGATACCGGATAAGTATAATGGAGCAACAATTTAGAATGGCTCCAAGTAGAACAGTTATTTGGAATAGCTCCAAATAGAACGTGGTAGCTGCATCTAGGAGATGACATAGAGATTTGTAAAGCACACACGGATCTGAAAGGTTCAGACCCATTGACTATAACCTCTCTCACAAGCATAACATGATCAAACCCAGAACTCATCGAGTGTTAATCACATGGTAAATGTGAACTAGATTATTGACTCTAGTAAACTCTTTGGGTGTTAGTCACATGGGGATGTGACCTTGAGTGTTAATCACATATCGATGTGAACTAGATTATTGACTCTAGTGCAAGTGGGAGACTGTTGGAAATATGCCCTAGAGGCAATAATAAATTGATTATTATTATATTTCCTTGTTCATGATAATCGTTTATTATCCATGCTAGAATTGTATTGATAGGAAACTCAGATACATGTGTGGATACATAGACAACACCATGTCCCTAGTAAGCCTCTAGTTGACTAGCTCGTTAATCAATAGATGGTTACGGTTTCCTGACCATGGACATTGGATGTCGTTGATAACGGGATCACATCATTAGGAGAATGATGTGATGGACAAGGCCCAATCCTAAGCCTAGCACAAGATCATGTAGTTCGTATGCTAAAGCTTTTCTAATGTCAAGTATCATTTCCTTAGACCATGAGATTGTGCAACTCCCGGATACCGTAGGAGTGCTTTGGGTGTGCCAAACGTCACAACGTAACTGGGTGGCTATAAAGGTACACTACGGGTATCTCTGAAAGTGTCTGTTGGGTTGGCACGAATCGAGATTGGGATTTGTCACTCTGTGTAAACGGAGAGGTATCTCTGGGCCCACTCGGTAGGACATCATCATAATGTGCACAATGTGACCAAGGGGTTGATCACGGGATGATGTGTTACGGAACAAGTAAAGAGACTTGCCGGTAACGAGATTGAACAAGGTATCGGTATACCGACGATCGAATCTCGGGCAAGTACCATACCGCTAGACAAAGGGAATTGTATACGGGATTGATTGAGTCCTTGACATCGTGGTTCATCCGATGAGATCATCGTGGAACATGTGGGAGCCAACATGGGTATCCAGATCCCGCTGTTGGTTATTGACCGGAGAACATCTCGGTCATGTCTGCATGTCTCCCGAACCCGTAGGGTCTACACACTTAAGGTTCGATGATGCTAGGGTTATAAAGGAAGTTTGTATGTGGTTACCGTATATTGTTCGGAGTCCCGGATGAGATCCCGAACGTCACGAGGAGTTCCGGAATGGTCCGGAGGTAGAGATTTATATATAGGAAGTCCTGTTTCGGCCATCGGGACAAGTTTCGGGGTCATCGGTATTGTACCGGGACCACCGGAAGGGTCCCGGGGGCCCACCGGGTGGGGCCACCTGCCCCGGGGGGGCACATGGGCTGTAGGGGGTGCGCCTTGGCCTACATGGGCCAAGGGCACCAGCCCCAAGAGGCCCATGCGCCTAGGGAACCCTAGAGGGAAGAGTCCTCAAGGGGGAAGGCATCTCCGAGGTGCCTTGGGGAGGATGGACTCCTCCCCCCCTCTTAGCCGCACCCCTTTCCTTGGAGGAAGGGGCAAGGCTGCGCCTCCCCCCTCTCCCCTGCCCCTATATATAGTGGAGGGGAGGGAGGGCATCCATACCTGAGCCCTTGGCGCCTCCCTCCCTCCCGTGACACCTCCTCCTCTCCCGTAGGTGCTTGGCGAAGCCCTGCAGGATTGCCACGCTCCTCCATCACCACCACGCCGTTGTGCTGCTGCTGGATGGAGTCTTCCTCAACCTCTCCCTCTCTCCTTGCTGGATCAAGGCGTGGGAGACATCGTCGAGCTGTACGTGTGTTGAACGCGGAGGTGCCGTCCGTTCGGCACTAGGATCATCGGTGATCTGAATCACGACGAGTACGACTCCATCAACCCCGTTCACTTGAACGCTTCCGCTTAGCGATCTACAAGGGTATGTAGATGCACTTTCCTTCCTCCTTTCTACTCGTTGCTGGTCTCTCCATAGATAGATCTTGGTGATACGTAGGAAAATTTTGAATTTCTGCTACGTTCCCCAACATACAGTGCTATGCTTGGAATTAATGTGAAATACATTATTGTACTTGTTGTTCTAAAGACCCTAAGAAACACCTTCCTTACCAATGTGAGTTTAGTGATAATGAAATCGTATCTTCGTATACTGAGGGTGTTCATAATTACTATGATTTTCAACAAATTGAAGAATTTGTTGCTTTTAGGGGTACTTGTGAAATTGCTTCTTTTATTGAAGAGTGTGATACTACTCTCTACAAATCTGAAAATTTGGCCATACTTAAATATTGCTATGATAGTTATGCTTCTAATCCTTATATTAAACCATATATTGAGGACTCCTCCACTATCCAAGAAGAGACTAATATTTTGCAGGAGTCTATGGAAGAAGAAATTAATGACATTATGGGCTCATTGGATGAAAAAGATGAGGAGGAGAGCGAAGAACAAAAGTAGGAAGAGCGGATTGATCACCCGTTCCCACCTTCTAATGAGAGTAACTCTTTATCCCATACTTTGTTTAATTTCCCTTCGAATTCATCGAAGGATGAATGCTATGATGATTGTTATGATCCCGTTGATTCTTTTGAAATATCCCTTTTTGATGATGCTTGCTATGCTTGTGGCCAAGATGCCAATATGAATTATGCCTATGGAAATGAAATTGCTATGGTTCCTTATGTTAAGCATGAGACTGTTGCTATTTCACCCACACATGATAGTCCTATTATCTCTTTTAGTTCTCCAAACTACACTATATCGGAGAAGTTTGCACTTATTAAGGATTATATTGATGGGTGGCCTTTTACCATTGCACATGATAATTTTGATGAATATAATATGCATGTGCTTGCTGCTCCTACTTGCAATTAATAAGAGAGGAACTACATCTCCGCCTCTCTATGTTTCCAACACGATAAAATTGCAAGAAACTTCTTATGCTATGCATTGGCCTTTACTTGATGTGCATGAACTGTTCCTGTATGACATGTCGATGCATAGGGAGAGAGTTAGACTTCATCATTGCTTGATATATGTTGCTTTGTGCTCACTACTAAATGCCAAGTCATTGCTAGTTAAAATTGGCTTTGATATACCTTGGGATCCGGGCGGATTCATTACTTGAGCACCTTATGCCTAGCTTAATGGCTTTAAAGAAAGCGCTGCTAGGGAGACAACCCAAAAGTTTTAGAGAGTAATTTATTTCTGTTGAGTGCTTTTATAGAGTTTGAAAACAAAAAAATAAAGAGGGGAACCCAAAACTTTTCAAAAAGGAAAGTGGAAGTGAGAGAGACAATCATTGTTGAAGTGGGGGAGCTCCTTGAACTTTGTTCATGCTCACGGAAACTTTGTGAATCTTAATTACAGAAACTTTTCAATAAAAATAATTATCCACTTTTACAATTCCATTGTATTATAAAAATAATGTGCCAAGATTTTCCTTAAGGATGCTTACATTGCTTGTTGGTTTGTGCGGTGCAAAATAGAAACTTCGGCTTTAGTGCGCGATTTTACATTTTTTACTGGAATGTCAAACGGTTCTGAAACGTTTTGCACTGTCTTTCTATACAAATTGTTTATTTTTCCTAATTGTTTCAGAATTTTTGGAGTAACGGAATTATAGTGAATGTCCAGATTACTACAAACTGTCCTGTTTAAGACAGATTCTGTTTTTGATCCATCGTTTGCTTGTTTTGATGAAACTATCGATTTCTATTAGTGGATTAAGCCATGGAAAAGTAATATTAAGTAGATACAATGCAAAAACAAAATATGAATTGGTTTGCAACAATACTTAGAGTAGTGATTTTCTTTATTATACTAACCGATCTTATCGAGCTTTCTGTTGAGTTTTGTGTGGATGAAGTGATCAAAGATTGAGGAGGTCTCAATATGAGGAGAAGGAGGAGAGGCAAGATCCCAAGCTTGGGGATGCCCAAGGCACCCCAAATAAATATTCAATGAGACTCAAGCATCTAAGCTTGGGGATGCCCCGGAAGGCATCCCATCTTTCTTCAACAAGTATCGGTATGTTTTTTGGTTTTGTTTCGTTCATGTGATGCACCATGCTGGTATCTTTTGCATTTAGTTTTCACTTTATTTGATGCACCATGCTGGTATGAGATAGTCCATGGTTTATTTATAGAATGCTCTTTGCACTTCACTTATATCTTTTGAGTAGGGCTTTATAGAATGCTTCATGTGCTTCGCTTATATCATTTGAAGTTTGGATTGCCTGTTTCCCTACACATAGAAAACCGCCATTTGTAGAATGCTATTTTGCTTCAATTATATTTGTTAGAGCGTGGGCATATATTTGGTAGAAAGAACTGAAACTCTCTTGCTTCACTTATATCTATTTAGAGAGTTGACAGGAATTGGTCATTCACATGGTTAGTCATAAAATCCTACATAAACTTGTAGATCGCTGAATATGATATGTTTGATTCCTTGCAATAGTTTTGCGATATAGAGATGCTAATATGTGGGAGGTACTAGTGAATGATTGTCGTTTAGTAAAAATATTGGTGTTAAGGTTTGTTATTCCCGAAGCATGCACGTATGGTCTCCTAACTATGTAACCAAGTTGGCGCGCATTGTATTTTGATTGTTTATCTTTGCTGAAGGTCGGGGGCGCGCGATGATTAACTTCTACCAACCTTCCCCCTAGGAGCATGCGTCATAGTATTTTTCTTCTAGGGATAATAGATTTTTTGCAATAAGTATGTGAGTTCTTTATGACTAATGTTGAGTCCATGGATTATACGCACTCTCACCCTTCCACCTTGCTAGCCACTCTAGTACCGCGCAATTTTCGCCGTTGCATCAAACCACCTTATACACTTCCTCAAAAGAGCCACCATACCTACCTATTATGGCATTTCCATAGCCATTCCGAGATATATTGCCATGTAACTCCACCGTTCCGTTTGTTATGACACAAACCATCCTTGTCATATTGCTTTGCATGATGTTTTCATGGCTTGTCTGTTTTTTGATGTCATTGCTATGCTAGATCATTGCACATCCCGGTACACCGCCGAAGGCATTCATATCGAGTCATATTTTTGTTCCAGCATCGATTTGTAATATCGAGTTGTAAGTAAATAAAAGTGTGATGATCATCATTATTAGAACATTGTCCCATGTGAGGTTATAAAGAAATTAAAAGAGGCCAATGAAGCCCAAATAAAAAAAGAGGCCGAAGTGCCCAAAAAAAGGAAAATAAAAAAAATGAGAGAAAAAGAGAGAAGGGACAATGTTACTATTTTTTTCCACACTTGTGCTTCATCATAGCACCATGTTCTTCATGATAGAGAGTCTCCTATGTTGCCACTTCCATATACTAGTGGGAATTTTCATTATAGAACTTGGCTTGTATATTGCAACGACGGGCTTCCTCAAATGCCCAAGGTCTTCATGAGCAAGCAAGTTGATGCACATCCACTAGTTTTCTTTTGAGCTTTCATACATTTATAGCTCTAGTGCATCTGTTACATGGCAATCCCTACTCACTCACATTGATATCAATTGATGGACATCTCCATAGTCCGTTAATTTTCCTAGTCGATGTGAGACTTTCTCCCTACTTTTGTCTATCACCACCTTCTATTCCACACATAGTGCTATGTCCATGGCTCACGCTCATATATTGCATGAAGAGTTGAAAAGGTTCAAAAAATTAAAGTATGAAAACAATTGCTTGGCTGACACCGGGATGGGCATGAGGGGTACCTTGTGTTCAGAAAAGGGAGCATAAAAGACTATATGATTTTGTAGGGATAACGTTCTTTAGCATTGATATTTTGAAAGACTTGATTGTTTGTTGGGATGCCCAAGTATTAAATTCCTTTATGTCAAATGATAGACTATTGCTTTGAAGCACTCGTGTCTTAATATTCATGCCATGATAAGATTAAATGATCAAGATTATGCTAGGTAGCATTCCACATCAAAAATTATCTTTTTTTTATCATTTACCTACTTGAGGACTGATAACCCACAAGTATAGGGGATCGCAACAACTTTCGAGGGTAGAGTATTCAACCCAAATTTATTGATTCGACACAAGGGGAGCCAAAGAATATTCTTGAGTTGTCAATTCAACCACACCTGGATAACTTAGTATCTGCAGCAAAGTGTTTAGTAGCAAAAGTGGTATGATAATAAAGGTAATGGTAGCAAAAGTAAAGATAAATGTTTTTGGGTTTTTGTAGTAGTTGTAACAGTAGCAACGGAAAAGTAAATAAGCGAAGAACAATATATGAAAAGCTCGTAGGCAATGGATCAGTGATGGATAATTATGCCGGATGCAATTCCTCATGCAATAGTTATAACATAGGGTGATATAGAACTAGCTCCAATTCATAAATGTAATGTAGGCATGTATTCCATAAATAGTCATACGTGCTTATGGAAAAGAACTTGTATGACGTCTTTTGTCCTACCCTCCCGTTGCAGTGGGGTCCTTACGGAAACAAAGGGATATTAAGCCCTCCTTTTAATAGAGAACCGGAACAAAGCATTAGCACATAGTGAATACATGAACTCCTCAAACTACGGTCATCACCGAGAAGTATCCCGATTATTGTCACTTCGGGGTTGTCGGATCATAACACATATATAGGTGACTATAGACTTGAAACATAGGATCAAGAACACACATATATTCATGAAAACATAATAGGTTCAGATCTGAAATCATGGCACTCGGGCCCTAGTGACAAGCATTAAGCATCGCAAAGTCATAGCAACATCAATCTCAGAACATAGTGGATACTAGGGATCAAACCCTAACAAAACTAACTTGATTACATGGTAAATCTCATCCAACCCATCACCGTCCAGCAAGCCTATGATGGAATTACTAACGCACGACGGTGAGCATCATGAAATTGGTGATGGAGGATGGTTGATGACGACGACAGCGACGAATCCCCCTCTCCGGAGCCCCAAATGGACTCCAGATCAGCCGTCCCGAGAGAGATTAGGGCTTAGCTGCGCTCCATGTCGTGAAACGCGATGAAACTTTCTCCCTGATTTTTCTCTCCCCGAGACAGAATATATGGAGTTGGAGTTGAGGTCGGAGGAGGTCCAGGGGGCCATGAGATAGGGGGCCCCACCCTAGGGGGGGGCCTGTCTCATGGACAGGCCGTGGGCCCCCTGGCATTAATTCTTTCGCCAAAAATTCTTATTAATTCCAAAAAGTGCCTCCGTGGATTTCCAGGACATTCCGAGAACTTTTCTTTTCTACACATAAAACAACATCATGGCAGTTCTGCTGAAAACGGCGTCAGTCCGGGTTAGTTTCATTCAAATCATGCAAGTTAGAGTCCAAAACAAGGGCAAAAGTGTCTGGAAAAGTAGATATGTTGGAGACATATCAACTCCCCAAGCTTAAACCTTTTCTTGTCCTCAAGCAATTCAGTTGACAAACTAAAAGTGATAAAGAAAAACTTTTACAAACTCTGTTTGCTCTTGTCGTTCTAACATGAAAAGCCAGCATTCAAGTTTCAGAAAATATTATAAACTAACCATACTAACAATAACACATAGGTCTCACAATTACTCATATCAATAACATAATCAGCTAGCGAGCCATAATAATAAAACTCGGATGACAACACTATCTCAAAATAATCATAACATGATATAACAAAATGGTATCTCGCTAGCCCTTTCTAAGACCACAAAACTTAAATGCAGAGCACCTTTAAAGATCAAGGACTGACTAAACATTGTAATTCATGGTAAAAGAGATCCAGTCTAGTCATACCCAATATAAACCAATAGTAATGAATGCAAATGATAGTGTGCTCTCAAGCGGGTGCTTTTTAATAAGAAGGGTGATGACTCAACATAAAAGTAAATAGATAGGCCCTTCGCAGAGGGAAGCAGGGATTTGTAGAGGTGCCAGAGCTCGATTTTAAAATAGAGATTGAATAACATTTTGAGCGGCATACTTTCGCTGTCAACGCAACAACTATGAGATGGTTGTATCTTCCATACTACATGCATTATAGGCAGTTCCCAAACAGAATGGTAAAGGTTTATACTCCCCCAAACACCAACAAGCATCAATCCATGGCTTGCTCGAAACAACGAGTGCCTCCAACATACAACAGCCCTGGGGGAGTTTTGTTTAATTATTTTGATTTGCTTTGATCTTTTTGGATCATGGGACTGGGCATCCCGGTTACTGGCCCTTTCTCGTGAATGAGGAGCGGAGTCCACTCCTCGTGAGAATAACCCACCTAGCATGGAAGATATAGGCAGCCCTAGTTGAAACATGAGCTGCTCGAGCATACAAAACATAATTTCATTTGAAGGTTTGGAGTTTGGCACATACAAATTTACTTGGAACGACAGGTAAATACCGCATATAGGATGGTATAGTGGACTCATATGGAACAACTTTCGGGTTTTAAGGAGTTTGGATGCACAAGCAGTATTCCCGCTTAGTACAGGTGAAGGCTAGCAAAAGACTAGGAAGCGACCAACTGAGAGAGCGACAACAGTCGTAAACATGCATTAAAATTAATTTACACCGAGTACAAGCATGAGTAGGATATAATCTACCATGAACATAAATATCATGAAGGCTATGTTGATTTGATTCAACTACATGCGTGAACATGTGCCAAGTCGAGTCACTTAATACATTCAAAGGAGGATACCATCCCATCATACCACATCATAAACATTCTAATAGCATGTTGGCACACAAGGTAAACCATTATAACTCATAGCTAATCAAGCATGGCACAAGCAACTATAATCTCTAAATGTCATTGCAAATATGTTTACTTCATAATAGCTGAATCAGGAACGATGAATCATCATATTTACAAAAACAAAAGAGGTTGAGTTCATACCAGCTTTTCTCATCCCAATAAGTCCATCATATATCATCATTATTGCCTTTCACTTGCACGACCAAACGATGTGTATAATAATAAGAGTGGATGTGCATTGGACTAAGCTGGAATCTGCAAGCATTCGACTCAAGAGAGAAGACAAGTAATATGGGCTCTAAGTTAAATAAACAATCATGCATATAAGAGCCACTAAGCATTTTCAATATGATCTTCTCGACCCCCAAAAGAAAGAAAAGAAAATAAAACTATTTACACGGGAAAGCTCCCAACAAGTAAAAGAAGAACGAGAAATCTTTTTGGGTTTTCATTTTAATTTCTACTACAAGCATGGAAATTAAACTAACTATTTTTTTGGTTTTTCTTAAGGTTTATCAAACACACAAGAAGAAAACTAGAAAAAGAAATTTAATCTAACATGGATAATACAATGAAAGAGTATGAGCACCGACGACTAGTGTGTGAACATGAATGTAAAGTCGGTGAGAAATACATACTCCCCCAAGCTTAGGCTTTTGGACTAAGTTGGTCTAATACCAAGGACCACCACTACTCTCCCCGTTGTAGTGGGAGGTGTTATCAGGATACCACTGGCTGGTTATCTTTGGATCCCACTGGACAGATGATGCACGATAAGGGTCCAGTTCAGGTTCCGGCTCAGGTTCAGGTTCCGGAGTAAAAGCTTGGGCTAGATGGTTGTTCACGGCCTCCGGCGTGACAAGACGACTTTCTACAAGCAAATGAAATAACAGAGGTGCAGGCAAAATAATAAACTCAAAGTTTTTCATATTAAATCTAAGTCTATACAGGAGCATTTTCTCTTTGTTGTCAACAATAAACATGTGTGCTACCATGCTCTTGTAATCTAAAATGCGAGGAGGTAATTTTGTCTCCTCCTCCTCAAGGTGCCTAATGGGTATCTGAAAATGTTCAGCAAGACGTACAACATAGATACCTCCAAATATGGGGCCTTTTGTACAATTCAGGGCTAGCCGTTTAGCAATGACGGCACCCATACTAAAAGTATTGTCTCCCAGCAAAGCATGTTGAAGAATAATAATATCTGGAACACTCAAATTCCACTATTCCCACGACCAATCAAGCATCTACTAGCAAATATGGCAAAGTAGCGTAAAGCAGGAAAGTGTATGCTAGAGACTTTTGCCTCAGAGCCCTTCTTTGGCTCTTCTACAACAATAGTTTTAACGAAGCCATCCACATCTTCACGATGGAGTTCCTCTAATTCTCCCTCATAAGGTATCCTACATACCACGCAAAAATGACGTAAAGACATTTCTTTTAATTCATCATATAAATGAAATGATACTGCAGGTGGTGACTTCTTAGGATAATAATAAAAGTTTTGCACGAAAGTATTGGTAAGTAAGAGATACTGATCAATTCGGTCGTTCATGAAGCCAGTGAGGCCTGCAGTCCCGATTAAAGCATAAAAGTCTTCATAAATTCTAGCTTCTTTCAAGAAATCCTCACACGGCCATTCACATGACCGTACTTCTGCTAAGCGAGGAAGATTATACTTGAGTTTTTCCTTCTCTTTGTCTTGTTTTTTCCTTAGAGCTTTGGATAGAAGAGCCTTTAAAGAGCCTCCTTAACATTTTCTGAAAATTTCTGAAATTTTAGTAACTTTAAAATAAAAGTGAATAAAACTAAACAAGATTGATAGCAACTACTCCTACAAGTGCCTAGAGACAATATCATGCATTGGAATTGCTTGGGACCTCAAAAATTTAACATGCAAGCTTAAGAACATGGTCACCTATGCAGCAAAAATTTGCAATGAATAAAGCACTAGAACAAACACTAATTGGACCAATGGAGGAGTCACATACCAAGCAACAATCTCCCAAAGCAGTTTTGTGAATGGAGCTTTGAGCTAAGAGATCGAAAATCGCAGCAAAACGAGCTAGAACACGGGCTTGAGCTGGATGGGGATTTTTTTGGGTAGAAGATGAAGTGTGTGGGTGCTGGCATAAGTGGAGGGGACCCACCAGGGGCCCACGAGACAGGGGGGCGCGCCCTACAGGGGGGGCCCTCCTCACTCGTGGCCTAGTGCTTGCCCCTCCTGCAGTGTTTTCAGTGCCTAAAATCCTCAAATATTCCAGAAAAAATCATACTAAATTTGCTGGGCATTTGGAGCACATTTATTTTCGGACTATTTTTTTAATGCACGGATAATTCAGAAAACAGATGGATAATACTATTTTTCCTTTATTTATTCTAAATAACAGAAAGTAAAAAGAGGGTACAGAAGGTTGTGCCTTCTAGTTTCATCCATCTCATGATCATCAAAATGAATCCACTAACAAGGTTGATCAAGTCTTGTTAACAAACTCATTCCGAATAACACGGAACCGGAGAAATTTCGAATAACACTAAGTTACCTCAACGGGGATATGAAAATCCCCAACAATAAGAATATCATATTTTTTCTTGACAGTAGGGAGAGGAAATTCAAAACCACCAAAAATGATAGTTGGAACTTTTTCAATAGAATTGATGCTATGAACTTGAGATTGTTTCCTCGGAAAGTGTACCGTATGCTCATTACCATTAACATGAAAAGTGACATTGCCTTTGTTGCAATCAATAACAGCCCCTGCAGTATTAAGAAAAGGTCTACCAAGGATAATGGACATACTATCGTCCTCGGGAATATCAAGAATAACAAAGTCCGTTAAAATAGTGACATTTGCAACCACAACAGGCACATCCTCACAAATACCGATAGGTATAGCAGTTTATTTATCAGCCATTTGCAAAGATATTTCAGTAGGTGTCAACTTATTCAATTCAAGTCTATGATATAAAGAGAGAGGCATAACACTAACACCGGCTCCAAGATCACATAAAGCAGTTCTAACATAATTTCTTTTAATAGAGCATGGTATAGTTGGTACACCCGGATCTCCAAGTTTCTTTGGTATTCCACTGTTAAAAGTGTAATTAGCAAGCATGGTGGAAATTTCAGCTTCCGGTATCTTTCTTTTATTTGTGATGGTATCCTTCATATACTTAGCATAAGGATTTACTTTCAGCATATCAGTTAAGCGCATACATAAGAAAATAGGTCTAATCATTTCAGCAAAGCGCTCAAAATCCTCATCATCCTCTGACTTGGATGGTTTAGGAGGAAAGGGCGTGGGTTTCTAAACCCATGGTTCTCTTTCCTTACCTTGCTTCCTAGCAACAAAATCTCTCTTATCATAACGTTGATTCTTTGATTGTGGGTTATCAAGATCAACAGCAGGTTCAATCTCTACATCATTGTCTTTGCTAGGTTGAGCATCAACATGAACATTATCATTAACATTATCGCTAGGTTCATGTTCATCACCTGATTGTGTTTTAGCATCAGAAATAGAAATATCATTGGGATTCTAAGGTGTGTCTACAGTAGGTTCACTTGAAGCATGCAAAGTTCTATCATTTTTCTTCTTCTTCTTTTTAGAAGAACTAGGTGCCTCTAAATTATTTCTCTAAGAATCTTGCTCGATTCTCTTAGGATGGCCTTCAGGATACAAAGGTTCCTGAGTCATTCTACCAGTTCTAGTAGCCACTCTGACAGCAAAGTCATTTTTATTATTTAATTCATCAAGCAAATCATTTTGAGCTTTAAGTACTTGCTCTGCTTGAGTAGCAACCATAGAAGTATATTTGCTAACGCGGTGAAGTTCATCTTTAACTCTAGCCAGATTATCACCTACACGTCCTATCTCAAAAGCATTATTCTTTAACTCTCTATCAACATAAGCATTAAAACTTTCTTGTCTAGCCATAAAGTCGTGAAACTCATCTAAGCATGGGCTATGAAATTTAGTAGAGGGTATTTCAACTTTATCGTATCTATAGAGAGAATTTACCTTTACTACCTGTGTCGGGTTATCAAGACAATGTGGTTCTTCAAGCGGTAAATTAAGACCATTTATTTCTTCAATAGGAGGTAAATTCTTAACATCTTCAGCTTTAATACCTTTTTCTTTCATTGATTTCTTTGCCTCTTGCATATCTTCAGGACTGAGAAATAAAACACCTCTCTTCTTCAGAGTGGGTTTAGGAATAGGCTCAGGAGTTGGCTCAATTGGTTCAGGAATCACTCCAGGAACTGGCTCGGGAAGAGTCCAATTATTTTCATTAGTCAACATATTATTCAATAATATTTCAGCTTCGTCGACTATTCTTTCCCTGAAAACACAACCAACACAACTATCCAAGTAGTCCTTGGAAGCACCGGTTAGTCCATTATAAAAGATATCAAGTATTTCATTTTTCTTAAGACGATGATCAGGCAAAGCATTACGTAACCGGAGAAGCCTCCCCAAGCATGTGGGAGACTCTCTTCTTTGATTTGCACAAAATTATATATTTCCCGCAAGGAAGCTTGTTTCTTATGAGCAGGGAAATATTTAGCAAAGAAGTAATAAATCATATCCTGGGGACTACGCACACAACCAGGAGCAAGAGAATTATACCAAGTCTTAGCATCACCCTTTAATGAGAACGGAAATATCTTAAGGATATATAAATAGCGAGACTTCTCATCATGAGTAAATAGGGTAGCTATATCATTCAACTTGGTAAGATGTGCCACAACAGTTTCAGATGCAAGGACATAAAAAGGATCAGATTCAACTAAAGGAATAATATCAGGATCAATAGAGAATTCATAATCCTTATCAGTAACACAAATAGGTGAATTAGCAAAAGCAGGATCGGGTTTCATTCTAGCAGTAAGAGATTGCTGCTTCCATTTAGCTAATAATTTCTTAAGATCATTTCTATCATTGCAAGCAAGAATTTCCATAGCAGCTTTTTCATTCATAACATAACCCTTAGGAACAACAGGTAAAACATAATCATTGGGGGGACCTTGATCATCACTATCATCAGTAATATGATCTTCAGTAATTTCATTCCCCCTAAATCTAGAAAGTTGTTCATCAAGAAATTCATCTAATGGCAAAGTAGTATCACGCACAGAAGTAGTTTCATCATTCATAGCAGAAGTGGCATCATCAATAACATGCGACATATCAGAGTTCATAGCAGTAGCAGGTTTAGGTGTCGCAAGCCTACTAATAACGGAAGGAGAATCTAGTGCAGAGCTAGATGGCAGTTCCTTACCTCCCCTCGTAGTTGAGGGCAAAATAGTAGTTTGATCGTCTTTCAAGTTCTTCATAGTGATCAACAGATATAAATCCCAAGTGACTCAGAGAATAGAGCTATGCTCCCCGGCAACGGCGCCAGAAGTTAGTCTTGATAACCCACAAGTATAGGGGATCGCAACAACTTTCGAGGGTAGAGTATTCAACCCAAATTTATTGATTCGACACATGGGGAGCCAAAGAATATTCTTGAGTATTAGCACTTGAGTTGTCAATTCAACCACACCTGGATAACTTAGTATCTACAGCAAAGTGTTTAGTAGCAAAAGTGGTATGATAATAAAGGTAATGGTAGCAAAAGTAAAGATAAATGTTTTTGGGTTTTTGTATTAGTTGTAACAGTAGCAACGGAAAAGTAAATAAGCAAAGAACATATATGAAAAGCTCTTAGGCAATGGATCAGTGATGGATAATTATGCCGGATGCGATTCCTCATGCAATAGTTATAACATAGGGTGATATAGAACTAGCTCCAATTCATCAATGTAATGTAGGCATGTATTCCGTAAATAGTCATACGTGCTTATGGAAAAGAACTTGTATGACGTCTTTTGTCCTACCCTCCCGTTGCAGCGGGGTCCTTATGGAAACTAAGGGATATTAAGGCCTCCTTTTAATAGAGAACCGGAACAAAGCATTAGCACATAGTGAATACATGAACTCCTCAAACTACGGTCATCACCGAGAAGTATCCCGATTATTGTCACTTCGGGGTTGTCGGATCATAACACATAATAGGTGACTATAGACTTGCAAGATAGGATCAAGAACACACATATATTGATGAAAACATAATAGGTTCAGATCTGAAATCATGGCACTCGGGCCCTAGTGACAAGCATTAAGCATAGCAAAGTCATAGCAACATCAATCTCAGAACATAGTGGATACTTGGGATCAAACCCTAACAAAACTAACTTGATTACATGGTAAATATCATCCAACCCATCACCGTCCAGCAAGCCTACGATGGAATTACTCACGCACGGCGGTGAGCATCATGAAATTGGTGATGGAGGATGGTTGATGATGACGACGGCGACGAATCCCCCCTCTAGAGCCTCGAACGGACTCCAGATCAGCCCTCCCGAGAGAGATTAGGGTTTGGCGGCGGCTCCGTGTCGTGAAACGCGATGAAACTTTCTCCCTGATTTTTTTCTCCCCGAGACAGAATATATGGAGTTGGAGTTGAGGTTGGAGGAGGTCAAGGGGGGCCACGAGATAGGGGGTCGCGCCCTAGGGGGGCGCCCCCTGTCTCGTGGACAGGCCGTGGGCCCCATGGCATTAATTCTTTCACCAAAAATTCTTATTAATTCCAAAAGTGCCTCCGTGGATTTCCAGGACATTTCGAGAACTTTTCTTTTCTACCCATAAAACAACATCATGGCAGTTCTGCTGAAAACAGCATCAGTCCGGGTTAACTTCATTCAAATCATGCAAGTTAGAATCCAAAACAAGGGCAAAAGTGTTTGGAAAAGTAGATACGTTGGAGACGTATCAAGGACGAGCAAGAATTAGGCTTGGGGATGCTGATACATCTCCATCGTATCTATAATTTTTTATTGTTCCATGCCAATATTATACAACTTTCATATATTTTTGGCACCTTTTTATACTATTTTTGGGACTAACATATTGATCCAGTGCCCAGTGCCAGTTCCTGTTTGTTGCATGTTTTTTGTTTCACACAAAATCCATATCAAACAGAGTCCAAACGGGATAAAAACTTATGGAGATTGTTTTTGGAATATATGTGATTTTTGTGAAGAAGAATCAATGCGAGATGATGCCCGAGGGGGCCACGAGGCAGGGGGCGCGCCCCTGGCCCTCATGTCCACCACCTAAGGCAGTTGGTGCCCTTCTTTCGCCACAAGAAAGCCAATATCCAGATACAAATCGTGTTAAAATTTCAGCCCAATCAGAGTTACGGATCTCCGGAAATATAAGAAACAGTGAAAGGCCAGAATCTAAAACGCAAAAACAGAGAGAGACAGAGAGACAGATCCAATCTCAGAGGGGCTCTCACCCCTCCCATGCCATGGAAGCCAAGGACCAGAGGGTAAACCCTTCTCCCATCTAGGGAGAAGGTCAAGGAAGAAGAAGAAGAAGAAGAAGAAGAAGAAGAAGAAGGGGGCTCTCTCTCCCTCTCTCCCGGTGGCGCCGGAACACCTTTGGGGCCATCATCGTGCAACGGCGATCTACACCAATACCTCTGTCATCTTCACCAACATCTTCATCACCTTTCCCCATATATCTATAGCGGTCCACTCTCCCGCAACCCTTTGTACCCTCTGCTTAAACATGGTGCTTTATGCTTCATATTATTATCCAATGATGTGTTGCCATCCTATGATGTCTGAGTAGATTTTCGTTGTCCTATCGGTAATGGGTTAATTGCTATGATTGGTTTAATTTGCTTGTGGTTATGTTGCTGTCCTTTGGTGCCCATCATCTGAGAGCACGCGTGGATCACACCATAGGGTTAGTTGTATGTTGATAGGACTATGTATTGGAGGGTAAGAGTGACAGAAGCTTCAACCTAGCAGAGAAATTGATGCATACGGGATTGAAGGGGGGGAATATATCTTAATGCTATGGTTTTGTTTTACCTTAATGAATGTTAGTACTTGCGGATGCTTGCTAATAGTTCCAATCATAAGTGCATAGAATTCCAAGTCAGGGATGACATGCTAGAAGAGGCCTCTCCCACATAAAACTTCCTATCGGTCTAGTAAATAGTCAATTGCTTAGGGAAAATTTCACAACTCCTACCACCAATTTTCCACACTCGCTATACTAATTTTATTGCTTCTTTACCTAAATAGCCCCTAGTTTTTATTTACGTTATCTTTATATTCTTGCAAAACTATCCCATTACACCTACAAAGTACTTCTAGTTTTATACTTGCTCTCGGTAAAGCGAACGTCAAGCGTGCGTAGAGTTGTATCGGTGGTCGATAGAACTTGAGGGAATATTTGTTCTACCTTTAGCTCCTCGTTGGGTTCGGCACTCTTACATATCGAAATAGGCTACAATTGATTCCCTATACTTGTGGGTTATCTGTTGGCTTCCTTGGCCTCTTTTTTTTATTTTAGGCTTCTTTGGCCTCTTTTATTTTTTATAAAGTCCGGAGACTCATCCCAACTTCTGAGGGAATCATAGCTTCCATCATCCTTTCCTCACATGGGACAATGCTCTAATAATGATGATCATCACATGTCTATTTACTTACAACTCAAGAATTACAACTCAATTCTAGAACAAAGTATGCCTCTATATGAATGCCTCCGGTAGTGTACCGGGATGTGCAATGATCAAAAGTGACACGTATAAAAAAATGAATGGTGGCATTGCCACAAATACTATGTCAACTACATGATCATGCAAAGCAATATGACAATTATGGTGTGTGTCATAATAAACAGAACGGTGGAAGTTGCATGGCAATATATCTCGGAATGGACATGGAAATGCCATAATAGGTAGGTATGTTGACTGTTTTGAGGAAGGTATATGGTGGGTTTAATGCACCGGCGAGAATAGCGTGGTACTAGAGAGGCTAGCAATGGTGGAAGGGTGAGAGTGCATATAATCCATGGACTCAACATTAGTCATAAAGAACTCACATACTTATTACAAAAATCTATAAGCCATTGAAACAAAGTACTACACGCATGCCCCTAGGGGAAGGGTTGGGAGTTAACCATCGCGCGATCCCGACCTCCACACAAAGGATGGCAATCAAAAAATAAATCATGCTCTGACTTCATCACATAACGGTTCACCATACGTGCATGATACGAGAATCACAAACTTTAACGCAAGTATTTCTACCAATCCACAATTACTCACTACCATGACTCTAATATCACCATCTTTATATCTCAAAACAAATGCAAAGAATCAAACTTCCTATAGTATGCAATGCTCTTTATATGAAAGTTTTTATTATATCCCTCTTGGATGCCCACCATATTAGGACTAAATTCATAACTTAAGAAAATTACCATGTTGTTTAGAGACTCTCAAAATAATATAAGTGAAGCATGAGAGTTCAATAATTTCTGTAAAATAAAACCACCGCCATGCTCTAAAAAGATATATTGCCTAGCTCAAAAGATATAAGTGAAACACATAGAGTATTCTAATAAATTCACGATTCATGTGTGTACCTCTCAAAAGGTGTGTACAGCAAGGATGATTGTGGCCAACTAAAAAGCAAAGACTCATATCATATAAGACGCTCCAAGCAAAACACATATTATGTGGTGAATAAAAATATAGCCTTGATTAAATTTACCGATGGATTGCAGATGAAAGAGGGGATGCCATACGGGGCATCCCCAAGCTTAGATGATTGGTTGTCCTTGAATGTTACCTTGGGGTGCCTTGGGCATCCCCAAGCTTAGGCTCTTGCCACTCCTTATTCCATAGTCCATCAAATATTTACCCAAAACTTGAAAACTTCACAACACAAAACTCAGTAGAAAACTCATGAGATCCGTTAGTATAAGAAAATAAATCACCACTTTTGGTACTATTGTGAACTCATTCTTTATTCATATTGGTGTAACATCTACTGTATTCCAACTTGTCCATGGTTCATACCCCCCGATACTACCCATAGATTCATCAAAATAAGCAAACGACACATAGAAAACATAATCTGTCAAAAACAGAACAGTCTGTAGTAATCTGTAAACTTCGTATACTTTTGTAAATCCAAAAATTCTGAAAAATTAGAACAACAGAGGCAATTCATATATCAATATTGTGTAGAAAAATCAGGATTTTATTGAGCTTCTGTGATTTTAAACAATTCTGTTACTTGACGCAAAATTTTCTCTTTTTCAGCAAGATCAAATCAATGATATACCAAAGTATCCCAAAGGCTTTACTTGGCTCAAACACTAATTAAAAAGACCAAAACATAATTACTACAAACTTAATAATGTGTATTTATTCAAGAACAGAAGAAAAAAAGAAAAAACATAAAAACAAAATTGGGTTGCCTCCCAACAAGTGTTATTGTTTAACGCCCCTAGCTAGGCATAAAACATAGATCTAGGTATTGTCATCCAACCCCTTCTTAATCAAATCTTCCAAAACCTTTCTTAGCAAATCTTTCTTTTCTTTTCTTTTCTTTCCCTTCTAGTGGGTGAACTTAATTAATGAAAAGGGCTTTGATTAGTGATATTGACATTCATAAACCCATAGTCTGGATCATCACCATATATATCATCATATAAAATATGTATCTTGTTTTTAATTGGTTCTCTAGTCATCTCCTCCAACCAATCATCATTAAATCCTACATAAATTCCCCAGGTTAACAATCAAATTTATCATAAGTATCAAGGTAAAGGGCTTGAGTAATTTCTAAATAAGGAACTCTCCTCCTAAGATTTTCACTGTAAGACTGATAATCTCTAGATTCCAAGCTACGCAAAGTTTCTTTATCATGAAGAATTTCTTCAATCAGAGGGTGCTCAATATCTTTATTGTTTTAAAGAAAAAAATTCCCTAGCTTCTTGTATTATAAAATCAAACTCCCGCATAAGGATGGTACTGGCAATCTTTTTAGCCTTGGGATGATGAATGTTGGGAGGTTCATAAAACACCTTTTGCAAAGCGGGGTGGATGTGCGCAAATTTTCTTTCTAATTTAACAACAAGCATGGCAATGGCATCCGCACAAAAATTTGTAGCAAGAAGGATAAATCTCTTATTGATAGGCAAAGTTCCCGTACAATCAAAGAATTCTTGATAATACTTTTCCCAATAATATTACCGTCTCCCACATGAAAAGTTTTCGCCTTATAATTAGGGGGAGTTTCAATTTCACTATCTAAAGAACAAGTTCCAAGATTTTCCTCAAGATTTATGCTAGCAAGATTCTCCAAATTTTCGCTAACCTCCCCAGATTCAGACATGGTAGCAAGAAACCGATCAAGCAAGAAAGCAAAAGGAAGGACGAATGGAAGAAGGGCGAATAAAAGGCAAATATTTTTTTGATTTTCTGAAAATGTTTTAGAAGCGGGGGAGAGGATAACGAGAGGCAAATGGAAAATAATATAATGGAAGAGATGAAAGTTTATGATTGGTACTTGGTAGGCCTGACATAGAACCTCCCCGGCAACGGTACCAGAAATTCTTCCTACTACTTCTTGAGCTTGCGTTGGTTTTTCCCTTGAAGAGGAAAGGGTGATGTAGCAAAGTAGAGATAAGTATTTCCCTCAGTTTGGGAACCAAGGTATCAATCCAGTAGGAGGTACGAGCAAGTCTCCAATCTATGCACCTGCAAAATAACCAAACACTTGCACCCAACGCGATAAAGGGGTTCTCAATCCCTTCACGGTCACTTGCAAGGATGAGATCCGATAGAGATAGATATAAAATATTACTAAAACATAAAACAAAGTAAAAACAAATAAATTGCAGCAAGGTATTTTTGGGTTTTCGGTTTTATAGATCTGAAAATATATGATGGAAAATAGATCCAGGGGCCATAGGTTTCACTAGAGGCTTCTCTCTTGAAAGAAAACATACGGTGGGTGAACAAATCACTGTCGAGCAATTGATAGAAAAGCGCAAAGCTATGATGATATCCAAGGCAATGATTATGAATATAGGCATCACGTTCGTGTTAAGTAGACCGAAACGATTCTGCATCTACTACTATTACTCCACACATCGACCGCTCTCCAGCATGCATCTAGAGTATTAAGTTCATAAGAACGGTGTAACGCCTTAAGTAAGATGACATGATGTGGAGGGATAAACTCAAGCAATATGATGAAAACCCCATATTTTTACACTTATCCAAGGCAATGATTATGAATATAGGCATCACATCTGTGTCAAGTAGACCAAAACAATGCATCTACTACTATTACTCCACACATCGACTGCTATCCAGCATGCATCTAGAGAATTAATTTCATAAGAACGGAGTAACGCCTTCAGTAAGATGACATGATGTACAGGGATAAACTCAAGCAATATGATGAAAACCCCATCTTTTTACCCTTGATGGCAATAATACAATATGTGCCTCGCTACCCTTTCTGTCACTGGGTGAGGACACCACAAGATTGAACCCAAAACAAAGCACCTCTCCCATTGCAAGAAGAATTAATCTAGTTGGCCAAAGCAAACCAACAATTCGAAGAGAAATACAAAGATATTTAATCATGCATATAAGGATTCAGAAAAGACTCAAATAATATTCATAGATAATCTGATCATATATCCACAATTCATCGGATCTCGACAAACACACCTCAAAAGAATATTATATCGGATGGAACTCCAAGAACATCGAGGAGAATATTGTATTGAAGATCAAAGAGAGAGAGAAGAACCATCTAGCTACTAGCTATGGACCCGTAGGTCTGTGGTAAAATACTCACGCTTCATCAGTAGGGAAATCGAGTTGATGTAGATGCCCTCCGTGATCGAATTCCCCTCCGGCAGGATGCCGAAAAAGGCCCCAAGATGGGAGCTCACGGGAACAGAGGCTTGCGGCGGCGGAAAAGTACTTTCGTGGATGCCTCTGATGGTTTGGGAATATTTGGGAATTTATAGGCCAAAGAGTAGGGTTATAGGACTCCGGGGGGGCACAAGCCAGGGGGTGCGCCCTGAGGCCTTGTGGAGCCCTCGGGACTCTTCTGCCTTCCTCTCCAAGTTCCGTGGATGTCTTCTGTCCCAAGAAAAATCATCATGAAAGTTTTATTCCGTTTGGTATTCCTTTTCTGTAAAACTCAAAATCGATACATTGGAGACATATCAACTATCCTCATATTCGGAGGCACTATCTCACTCACGCGCCAAGCATCCTGAGGAAAGTTGAGATGGGCCCTTCTCCCCTGGTACTCGAGCGCCTTGGCATCATAAGCGTGCGCCAGTTCCTCGGCGAAGTCGAACATGCCGAGCCAGTGTTTCTTGCCAGTGATGGGGTTTTGGATTTGGGCGCCCCACTTCCCCAGGTCCTCTGGCAAACACCACAGTATCCGTCGCTGTCCGCCATTTCGGAAAAAGGACCTAAAACATGCAGATAGATAAATTTGGCGAATGAACCAAAGAAATCTTCAACAACACAATCTGAATTAAAAATAAACAAAAATATTGGCATGACCTCTACATAAAAATGGACAAATTAATATCTAGAAATTTGGCGAAACAAAAATAAATCAACGTTTCGCCAAAACTTTAGCGCTTATAGTAAAGAAATGAGGGCATCTATTACAACACAATATCAATAAACAAGGAAATTTGGCATGACCTATTCGTAAAAATGGACACATGAAGTGCTAGAAATCTGGCAAAACGGAAATGAATCAATGCTTCACCAAAACTTTAGCACTTATAACATGTATAACTGTAATTAACTGAGGCCATCTACTACAGCATATTATTGAACTTGATATGAAAATAAAAAATGTAAATAGACTATATAATTAACTTCTAATATGTAAAATTTGTGTTTCCTCGTTGATGGTTATGCATGTGGCTGCTGCTACTATAATAGTTTTGATGTGTGCCTTCAAAACTATAGAGCTATATACTACAACTATATTTGAACTCTAGTATTAATAAATTGAACTCACTAACGATTATGAACACACAATAACAAAAAATATATACCCTAACCCTAGTCGAATGCCCGTGTGCATGTGTATGGCTGCTACTGCGGCTGCCATGTGCGGGGTGACCATGGCCACGGGTGGCGAGGAGCAAAGCCGGAGAGAGAGGCGGGGACAGTAGGGACGACAATGTGTATTGCCAAGTGGAGGAAAATGGGGCGGATCATCGATGATGGCGACGGATGCAGCAGATGGATGGCGATGGCGGCAGCGGATGGACGACAATGGCAACAACGGATGGACGATGACGACGGAAGACGGTGATGACGGCAGACGACGGCAGACGACGAGGGCGATGGCGGATGGACGGCAATGGCGGCAGCGTGGATGAGTCGATCGATGGAGGAGAGTGAGAGTGAGGGAGTGTAGTGAGTTGGGGAGGAGGGCGGTGTCGGTGTCAAAACTGGTGGATCTCGGGTAGGGGGTCCTGAACTATGCGTCTAAGGCTAATGGTAACAGGAGGCAGGGGACACGATGTTTTACCCAGGTTCGGTCCCTCTCGATGGAGGTAATACCCTACTTCCTGCTTGATTGATCTTGATGATACACGTATTACAAGAGTTTATCTACCACGAGATCGTAGAGGCTAAACCCTAGGAGCTAGCCTATGATTATGATTGTCCTGGTCCTACGGACTAAACCCTCCGGTTTATATAGACACCGGAGGGGGCTAGGGTTACACAGAGTCGGTTACGAAGAAGGAGATCTAACACCCGAATCGCCAAGCTTGTCTTCCACGCAAAGGAGAGTCCCATCCGGACATGGGACGAAGTCTTGAGTCTTGTATCTTCATAGTCCAACAGTCCGGTCAAAGTATATAGTCCGGCTGTCCGGATACCCCCTAATCCAGGACTCCCTTAGTAGCCCCTGAACCAGGCTTCAATGGCGATGAGTCCGGCGCGCAGATTGTCTTTGGCATTGCAAGGCGGGTTCCATCTCCGAATATTACAAGGTAGGTTAAGGATCGTGTCCGGCTTTGTAAGATAATTTCCACACACCATCGTGGAGAGCATAACACTTTACAAATCTAATCTGCTAACAATTTTTCATGGTGTGCCCTTACGCCACGGACTGGATCAATATGAATCGGTTTTTCTCAGCCCGCCATGACACATACTGCAAGGCGGTTTTATTGGCACGCCTCGTCGAAGCAGAGATCGTGTCCCCCTTATTGCGGGATTCCCATCAATACGGGTGCGGGCAACCCCCACTACGCCTGTTGGTATGACTCCGTGTTTTTAGGCGAGTCCAAAAACCGTTATGCTGAGGATGCTTGATATTCACCCCCTTTATAGAGGGGCCGAGGCCTATCCCTCTCTATTACCACGCTTGCGCCTTACCGCATCTCGGGTCCCAACACCTGAAGCTCAAGCTTAGGCACTTAGGATCTTCAATCATGTCCGGGTCCAACCTTCAAGGCCGGTGGATGGCCTCCTCTGTCATAGAGGAGGACATTGCGAAGCTTAGGGAGGACAGATATCTGACTGCTGACATCAAGCACAGGCTTCCTGTTCCAGGGCAGGTCATCCCCACTCCCGAGCCCAACGAGAGCGTCGTATTTGTTTCTCACTTCCTCCATGGCTTAGGCTTCACCCTCGATCCCTTCGTGAGAGGGCTCATGTTCTATTACGGGCTAGATTTTCATGATCTAGCTGCGGACTCCATCCTTCACATCTCGTCATTTATCGTCGTGTGCGAAGCCTTCCTCCACATCACCCCACACTTCGGCTTATGGCTCAAGACCTTCAATGTAAAGCCGAAGGGGCGACACGCGGAGTGCGGAGGCGCTGCACAAGCAGAAACGTCGATGCCCCATGGCTAGAGGGCTTCTTCCCGGAGGTGTATGATTTATGGCAGCGGAGGTGGTTCTACATCACGGCTCCCAGAGGCACAAAGTGGGCGGCTGCCCCCGACTTCCGCTTGGGCCCTTTGTCTCAACTGGCATCGTGGGCCAACGTGGGACTGGACTAGGGGGCCTGCTAATGATGTACCAACACTACAGATCCGCATTCAGGAGCTTCTTGAGAGGGACATCAGTCTCGTCAGCATAATTCAGGTAATGCTAGTCCGACGGATCTTGCCGTGCAAACATCGGCCCCTCCGGATGTGGGAGTTCAACCCAGAAGGTCCGCAAACTATTCAACACTTCTTCGGCCTGGCGCTCGAAGGGATGTATAGGTTATTCTTTGGACCACAGGTAAAGTGTCCGGACACCACCGAGGATGCGGGCCTGAGATGCAACCGCCCAGATACCCAAGTAAGTGACCCTGAAACCGAACACTTCGTGTATATTTATCACAACATCGTGTATATTTATCACAACGTTGTTCTGAAAACCATCCGCGGCCAGGATTGGCTCAGCAAGGCGGAGAGAATCAGGTGTCCGGCACCACTTCCCGAAGGCTCGCCTAGTCCTTCAATAGCCAGGATGCTTAGACGCGCGCTAAGTCAAGTGCCCTCGGGGAAAGACGAAGGGAAGAATAGAGAAGCAGAGCTTCACACATTTCCCATCCAAACCGGGGAAGTTACTGTCTCCATGAAGGAGGATAGTCGGGGAGGGGAATCTAAGGTTTCCTCCCTCCACGGGAAGAAGAGGGCCGCCTCCGAAGACTTGGAAATGGAGGTGCCTAGACAAGGGAAGAAAACTTCACCAGGGGGCCCTGCCCCGGAGGGCGTCCTCACCGCGCCATGCCCGCAAACGGGCCAGCCCTCCACCGAGTTGTAAGTTAATCGTAAATACAAAGCTACTGCTTCCTCCTCTGAGAACAATAACCAAGATCCATCCTTTGCAGTCCGGCTAGTAGCTCTTCTCCACAGAGTTCGTCTTCGGGGGATCTTCTTCTGGAGATGATGGAGAGTGAAACCCCACCTGCCTCTCTGCCCCATGGGGCGGGCGACCCCAAGGTGTCGTCACGGAGGAGTCCAAATTCGCCGAGGCCAGAAGCTAACACTTTGGTCGCCCTGAGCCCGGAGCGTTCGGCTCCCACGGGGGGCAATAAGAAGGGTCCGGTACAGTCCGGCGACCGACCGGACACGCTGACGGGCCTTCTGGAGCAAGCTGCTCTCTCGAAGGATCACCGTGCATTAATGGGCATGGTGTTTGAGAAGATTTCATCCGCCACAAGCGGGTTGAATGAAGCTTTTACGAGCCTGCACAAAGGCTTTGAGGTACATAATGAAGTATGTAATTTTTTGGTTGTACTGCACGCGCTAGGTGTGCTCCATATAGATAGTAGCCCCTGAGACTTTGGTTGCCAGCCCTAGGCGGCAAACGGAGGATCACACTCTTAAGTAATGATCGCACTACATTCATGCCCAGGTGGCTAAGGGTCTGGTGGTAGACCAGACCGCTGAATCGCAGAACTAAGGTGACAGATTGGTGTGGTGGACGCCGACATCACGCTTGTAAATGAGCGGCTTGACGAGTCATAGAGTACGT
This sequence comes from Triticum aestivum, assembly GCF_018294505.1. Taxonomy (NCBI): domain Eukaryota; kingdom Viridiplantae; phylum Streptophyta; class Magnoliopsida; order Poales; family Poaceae; genus Triticum; species Triticum aestivum. The sequence continues at coordinate 193,771,305 of NC_057804.1, forward strand.
CTCATTTTTCCTCATTTGTTATAGGAAATATTAAGATGAGCATAATGTTAATGTAACATGCTTCGTCTGTAGGCGGAGCTGCTGCCGTGGAGGCCCTGAGGGCGGAGCTTGCCCTAGCCAAGGAACAAGCCCGGGCTAGCAATGCGGCTGCCCTAAAGGCGGCCAAAGATTTGAGAGCCGAACAGGCTGCTCATCGCCGAAGCGAAGATAAAATAGCCGAGTTGGCTGTGGAGCTGAGAGACGCCGCCGACCGGTATGAGCTCCTTGAAAAGGAGAATTAGGAGAAGTCGGTTGACCTGAAGAAGTCCCTTTAGGCTGCCAAGGAGACGTGTTCCGAAATTAGGGATGCGCGGGAGGAGCTTCGACAGGACAGCGAAATCGTGGCTGGAAGCCCCTATTTGTTGCGGATGAAGTTCTTAGATCCAAAGTACGCTCCTCTGGATCGGCTCTGGAGCGCTGCAGATGCGTATGTGGATCTGGCAAAAAGTACGGCTGATGCGACCAAGTTTTCAAGAATCAAAAAGATAGTGAAGTAGAAAGGCTGTTTTGGTCGCAATTCAGTGCTCCAACGAACCCGTTGCCATTGAGTGAAAGGATGGCCGCTGTGGCCGAGCTCCATAGGTTGTCCGGTCTTGCAATGAGGTCTGTAATACACCATCTATGGCCCAAGGGACCGAGGCGGGACAATTATTTTGGTTTAGTGCAACAATTCCTTGGCGCCGTATCACGAATCGATGCCATCAAGAGGTCGGCATGCATAGAGGGTGCGCGGATGGCTCTTGCCCGTGTTAAAACATATTGGGCGGATATGGAGGCCACCATCATTGCAACCCGGAATCCGGCAAGAGAATTTCTGGATAACATAAAAGGATACTTGAATAAAAGTTTTTCAATGAAAGACCTCGGTGAAGCTGCTTACATATTGAGCATCAAGATCTATTGAGATAGATCAAGACGCTTGATAATTTTTTCAATAAGTACATACCTTGTCAAGATTTTGAAATAGTTCAAAATGGAACAGTCAAAGAAAGAGTTCTTGCCTGTGTTGCAAAGGTGTGAAATTGAGTAAGACTCAAGACCCGACCATGACAGAAAATAGAAAGAGAATGAAAGTCATTCCCTATGCATTAGTCATAGGTTCTATAAAAGTATGCCATGCTATGGACCAGACCTATTATATACTCTGCCCTGGTTTGGCAAGGGAGTATAGTAGTGATCTAGGAGTAGATCACTGGACATTGGTCAAAATTATCCTTAGTAGAATAAGGATATGTTTCTCGATTATGGAGGTGATAAAGGGCTCGTCATAAAGAGTTACATCGATGCAAGCTTTTACACTGATCCAGATGACTCTAAGTCTCAATCTGCATACATATTGAAAGTGGGAGCAATTAGCTAGAGTAGCTCCATGCAGAGCATTGTAGACATAGAATATTTGCAAAATACATATGGCTCTGAATGTGATAGACCCGTTGACTAAACTTCTCTCACAAGCAAAACATGATCATACCTTAGTACCCTTTGGGTGTTGATCACATGACGATGTGAACTATGGGTATTAATCACATACAGATGTGAATATTGGTGTTAAATCACATGGCGATGTGAACTAGATTATTGACTCTAGTGCAAGTGGGAGACTGAAGGAAATATGCCCTAGAGGCAATAATAAAGTTATTATTTATTTCCTTATTTCATGATAAATGTTTATTATTAATGCTAGAATTGTATTAACCGGAAACATAATACATGTGTGAATACATAGACAAACTTAGTGTCACTAGTATGCCTCTACTTGACTAGCTCGTTAATCAAAGATGGTTAAGTTTCCTAACCATAGACATGAGTTGTCATTTGATTAACAGGATCACATCATTAGAAGAATGATGTGATTGACTTGACCCATTCCGTTACCTTAGCACTTGATCGTTTAGTATATTGCTATTGCTTTCTTCATGACTTATACATGTTCCTGTAACTATGAGATTATGCAACTCCCGTTTACCGAAGGAACACTTTGGGTGCTACCAAATGTCACAACGTAACTGGGTGATTATAAAGGACTACTACAGGTGTCTCCAAAGGTACATGTTGGGTTGGCGTATTTCAAGATTAGGTTTTGTCACTCTGATTGTCGGAGAGATATCTCTGGGCCCTCTCGGTAATGCACATCACTATAAGCCTTGCAAGCAATGTAGCTAATGAGTTAGTTACGGAATGATGCATTACGTAACGAGTAAAGAGACTTGCCAGTAACGAGATTGAACTAGGTATTGGATACCGACGATCGAATCTCAGGCAAGTAACATACCGATGACAAAGGGAACAATGTATGTTGTTATGCGGTTTGACCGATAAAGATCTTCGCAGAATATGTAGGAGCCAATATGAGCATCCAGGTTCCGCTATTGGTTATTGATCGAGAATAGTTCTAGGTCATGTCTACATAGTTCTCGAACCCGTAGGGTCCGCACGCTTAAAGTTACGATGAAAGTTTTATTATGAGTTTATATGTTTTGATGTACCGAAGGAGTTTGGAGTCCCGGATGAGATCGAAGACATGACAAGGAGTCTCGAAATGGTCGAGACGTAAAGATCGATATATTGGACGACTATATTCGGACATCGGAAAGGTTCCGAGTGGTTCGGGTATTTTTCGGAGTACCAGGGAGTTACGGGAATACGGGGAAGAGTATTGGGCCTTAACGGGCCTTAGTGGGAAGGAGCTAGGAGGTGGCACGCGCCCCTCCCAAGCCCAGTCCGAATTGGACAAGGGGTTTGGGGCGCGGCCCCCCTCTCCCTTCCTTCTCCACTCCCCTCCTTTCCCCCCTTCTCCTAGTTGGACTAGGAAAGGAGTCCTACTCCCGGTGGGAGTAGGACTCCCCTTGGCGTGCCTCCTCCCTAGGTTGGCTGCCTCCCCCCTTGCTCCTTTATATACGGGGGCAGGGGGGCACCCCATAGACACAACAACAATTGATCCCTTGGATCTCTTAGCCGTGTGCGGTGCCCCCCTCCACCATAATCCACCTCGATAATATCGTAGCGGTGCTTAGGCGAAGCCCTGCGTCGGTAGAACATCAAGATCGTCACCACACCGTCGTGCTGACGGAACTCTCTCTCGACACTTGGCTGGATCGGAGTTCAAGGGTCGTCATCGAGCTGAACGTGTGCTGAACTCGGAGGTGCCGTACGTTCGGTACTTGGATCGGTCAGATCGTGAAGACGTACGACTACATCAACCACGTTGTCATAACGCTTCCGCTTACGGTCTACGAGGGTACGTGGACATTACTCTCCCCTCTCGTTGCTATGCATCACCATGATCTTGCGTGTGCGTAGGAAAATTTTGAAATTACTACGTTCCCCAACAGCTAGTGGGTGTCTGTTTCTCCAACTTCAGTTGAATCGAGTTTGACTACGCCCGGTCCTTGTTGAAGGTTAAAACAACACACTTGACGAAAATCGTTGTGGTTTTGATGTGTAGGTAAGAACGGTTCTTGCCAGAAGCCCGTAGCAGCCACATAAAACTTGCAACAACAAAGTAGAGGACGTTTAACTTGTTTTTGCAGGGCTTGCTGTGATGTGATATGGTCAAGACGTGATGATATGTAAATTGTTGTATGAGATGATCATGTTTCATAAAAGTTATTGGCAACTGGTAGGAGCCATATGGTTGTCGCTTTATTGTATGAAATGAAATCGCCATGTAATTGCTTTACTTTATCACTAAGCGGTAGTGATAGTCGTAGAAGCAATAGTTGGCGAGACGACAACGATACTATGATGGAGATCAAGGTGTCAAGACGGTAATGATGGTGATCATGACGGTGCTTTGGAGATGGAGATCAAAGGCACAAGATGATGATGGCCATATCATATCACTTATATTGACTGCATGTGATGTTTATCCTTTATGCATCTTATTTTACTTAGTACGGCGGTAGCATTATAAGATGATCTCTCACTAAATTTCAAGGTACAAGTGTTCTCCCTGAGTATGCACCGTTGCTACAGTTCATCGTGCCGAGACACCATGTGATGATCGGGTGTGATAAGCTCTACGTTCACATACAACTTTTGAAAGCCAATTTGGCACACGCGAAATACTCGGGTTAAACTTGACGAGCCTAGCATATGCAGATATATCCTCGGAACACTGAGACCGAAAGGTCGAGCGTGAATCATATAGTAGATATAATCAACATAGTGATGTTCACCATTCAAAGCTACTCCATCTCAAGTGATGATCGGACATGGTTTAGTTGATATGGATCACCTGATCATTTAGATGACTAGAGAGATGTCTATCTAAGTGGGAGTTCTTAAGTAATATGATTAATTGAACTTTAATTTATCATGAACTTAGTACCTGATAGTATTTTGCATGTCTATGTTATTGTAGCTCAATGGCCCGTGCTACTGTTCCTTTGAATTTTAATGCGTTCCTAGAGAAAGCTAAGTTGAAAGATGATGGTAGCAACTACACGGACTAGGTCTGTAACTTGAGGATTATCCTCATTGTTGCACAGAAGAATTACGTCCTGGAAGCACCGCTGCAGGAGCAACTCCGAACGTTATGAACATCTGGCAGAGCAAAGCTGATGACTACTCGGTAGTTCAGTGTGCCATGCTTTACTGCTTAGAACCGGGACTTCAGCGATGTTTTGAACGTCATGGAGCATATGAGATGTTCCAGGAGTTGAAGTTAATATTTCAAGCAAATACACGGATTGAGATTTATGAAGTCTCCAATAAGTTCTATAGCTGCAAGATGGAGAAGAATAGTTCTATCATTGAACATATACTCAGAATGTCTGGGTACCACAACCACTTGACTCAACCGGGAGTTAATCTTCCTGATGATAGTGTCATTGACAGGGTTCTTCAATCACTACCACCAAACTATAAAAGCTTCATGATGAACTATAATATGCAAGGGATGCATAAAACAATTCTCAAGCTCTTCGCGATGCTAAAAGCTGCGGAGGTAGAAATCAAGAAGGAGCATCAAGTGTTGATGGTTAACAAGACCACTAGTTTCCAGAAAAGGGGTAAAGGGAAGAAGGGGAACTTCAAGAGGAATGACAAGCAAGTTGTTGCTCAAGTGAAGAAGCCCAAGTCTGGACCTAAGACAGAGACTGGGTGCTTCTACTGCAAAGGGACTGGTCACTGGAAGCAGAGTTGCCCCAAGTATTTGGCGGATAAGAAGGATGGCAAAGTGAAAGGTATATTCAATATACATGTTATTAATGTGTACCTTACTAATGCTCGTAGTAGCGCCTCGGTATTTGATACTGGTTCTATTGCTCATATTTGCAACTCAAAACAGGGGCTACAGATTAAGCGAAGATTGGCTAAGGACGAGGTGCCGATGCGCGTGGGAAATGGTTCCAAAGTCGATGTGATCGCCGTCGGCTCGCTACCTCTACATCTACCTTCGGGATTAGTTTTAGACCTGAATAATTGTTATTTGGTGCCAGTGTTAAGCATGAACATTATATCTGGATCTTGTTTGATGCAAGACGGTTATTCATTTAAATCAGAGAATAATGGTTGTCCTATTTATATGAGTAATATCTTTTATGGTCATGCACCCTTGATGAGTGGTCTATTTTTGTTGAATCTCGATAGTAGTGAGACACATATTCATAGTACTGAAGCCAAAAGATATAAGTTTAATAATGATAGTGCAACTTATTTGTGGCACTACCGTTTGGGTCATATTGGTGTAAAGCGCATGAAGAAACTCCATGCTGATGGGCTTTTCGAATCACTTGATGCTTGCGAACCATGCCTCATGGGCAAGATGACTAAAACTCCGTTCTCCGGAACTATGGAGCGAGCAACAGACTTGTTGGAAATAATACATACTGATGTATGCGGTCCGATGAGTGTTGAGGCTCGCGGCGAGTATCGTTATTTTCTGACCTTCACAGATGATTTGAGCAGATATGGATATATCTACTTAATGAAACATAAGTCTGAAACATTTGAAAAGTTCAAAGAATTTCAGAGTGAAGTGGAAAATCATCGTAACAAGAAAATAAAGTTTCTATGATCTGATCATGGAGGTGAGTATTTGAGTTACGAGTTTGGTCTTCATTTGAAACCACGCGGAATAGTTTCACAACTCACGCCACCTGGAACACCACAACGTAATGGTGTGTCCGAACATCGTAACCGCACTTTATTAGATATGGTGCGACCTATGATGTCTCTTACTGATTTACCGCTATCGTTTTGGGGTTATGCTTTAGAGACGGCTGCATTCACGTTAATTAGGGCACCATCTAAATCCGTTAAGACGACACGTTATGAACTGTGGTTTGGCAAGAAACCAAAGTTGTTGTTTCTTAAAGTTTGGGGCTGCGATGCTTATGTGAAAAAAATTCAACCTGATAAGCTCGAACCCAAATCGGAGAAATGTGTCTTCATAGGATACCCAAAGGAGACTATTGGGTACACCTTCTATCACAGATCCGAAGGCAAGATATTCGTTGCTAAGAATGGATCCTTTCTAGAGAAGGGGTTTCTCTCGAAAGAAGTGAGTGGGAGGAAAGTAGATCTTGATGAGGTAATTGTACCTACTCCCGAATTGCAAAGTAGTTCATAATAGAAATCAGTTCGAGTGATTCCTAAACCAATTAGTGAGGAAGCTAATGATAGTGATCATGAAACTTCAGATCAAGTTACTACCAAACCTCGTAGGTTAACCAGAGTAAGATCCGTACCAGAGTGGTACGGTAATCCTATTCTGGAGGTCATGTTACTTGACCATGACAAACCTACAAACTATAAGGAAGCGATGATGAGCCCAGATTCCACGAAATGGCTTAAAGCCATGAAATCTGAGATGGGATCCATGTATGAGAACAAAGCATGGACTTTGGTTGACTTGCCCGATGATCGGCAAGCCATAGAGAATAAATGGATCTTCAAGAAGAAGACTGGCGCTGACGTAATGTTACTGTCTACAAAGCTCGACTTGTTGCGAAAGGTTTTCAACAAGTTCAAGGAGTTGACTATGATGAACTTTCTCACCCTTAGTGATGCTTAAGTCTGTCCAAATCATGTTAGCAATTGCCGCATTTTATGATTATCAAATTTGGCAAATGGATGTAAGAACTGCATTCCTGAATGGATTTCTGGAAAAGAGTTGTATATGATGCAACCAGAAGGTTTTATCGATCCAAAGGATGCTAACAAAGTGTGCAAGCTCCAGCTATCCATTTATGGACTGGTGTAAGCCTCTCGGAGTTGGAATAAATGTTTTGATAGTGTGATCAAAGCATATGGTTTTATACAGACTTTTGGAGAAGCCTGTATTTACAAGAAAGTGAGTGGGAGCTCTGTAGCGTTTCTAATATTATATGTGGATGACATATTGTTGATTGGAAATGATATAGAATTTCTGGATAGCATAAAGGGATACTTGAATAAAAGTTTTTCTATGAAAGACCTCGGTGAAGTTGCTTACATATTGGCATCAAGATCTATAGAGATAGATCAAGACGCTTAATTGGAATTTCACAAAGCACATACCTTGATAAAGTTTAGAAGAGGTTCAAAATGGATCAAGCAAAGAAAGGGTTTTTGCCTGTGTTACAAGGTATGAAGTTGAGTCAGACTCAATGCCCGACCACTGCAGAAGATAGAGAGAAAATGAAGGTCATTCCCTATGCTTCAGCCATAGGTTCTATCATGTATGCAATGTTGTGTGCCAGACCTAATGTGTGCCTTAGTTTAGCATAGAGGTACTGATGTAGGGTAGAACCCTAGGAAGGATCTTTTCACACTTGGAGGGGGAAAATGGAGAGAAATCACAAGAACACAAAGAGAAAATCACTCCAACAATTCCCAATTACACATCCACTAGAGTAACAACACAAGATCCACAAGTCTCAAACACAATCAAAGGAAAGATACAATGGCAAAGTTCATCCAAAATCCAAAGGAAGAGGGGTCTTGGTGGTAGTCTTCTCCCAATGGAGGTCTTGAAATCCTCAAGGATTCTTACCTATGGGGTCTTGATCCTCAAAGAGGGAAGGTAATGGAGCAAAACTCACCAAGATATCATCCAATACTTTGCTAACCCTAAACATGGCCCTAGGTACGAATTATATAGGCTTGGGGTCGAAGGAGACGAAGGGGAGTCGGAGATCCAATCTCAGCCGGCCATCCTAGGAGGCCCGTGCGCATGGGGTAAGTTGGGCCCGTGCGCACGGGGGTCCCGTGGGCACGGTACAGGCCCGTGCGCACGGGGTGCTCCAGCGTCGGGTTCCTGTGTAGCCCGTGGGCACGGGGTCTCTGGGGCCCGTGCGCACGGGGTCACCTGGGACATGCTGTTTTGCGGCTGCTGCACTCCTTCTTGATCCTTATGGCCTTGGGGTGGTTCTCCTTCTCCTTGGGGATGCTCCTGAGCTCCTTGGTGTTGTTCCACTTCATACCTAAGGATGCATAGCATATTTTGGTGAGGTAGTATACATGTTCCATTTGTGTCCATATGCAAATCTAGTAGGGAGGAGTTCACCTAGGTTTCCAAAGCACATGCTCTAGCTCTTGTCATGGGTCCTTGTGGGGGTGGATGTGTTGATGTAGAGTCCATGGGGATGATGGAAGGATGCTCTGCATCATCTCCCCTCCCTTCGAAAGGATCCGACTGTTGGAAATATGCCCTAGAGGCAATAATAAAAGCATTATTATTATATTTCCTTGTTCATGATAATTGTCTTTATTCATGCTATAATTGTGTTATCCGAAAATCGTAATACATGTGTGAATAATAGACACCAACATGTCCCTAGTGAGCCTCTAGTTGACTAGCTCGTTGATCAACAGATAGTCATGGTTTCCTGACTATGGACACTGGATGTCATTGATAACGAGATCACATCATTAGGAGAATGATGTGATGGACAAGACCCAATCCTAAACATAGCACAAGATCGTATAGTTCGTTTGCTAGAGTTTTCCAATGTCAAGTATCTTTTCCTTAGACCATGAGATCGTGTAACTCCCGGATACCGTAGGAGTGCTTTGGGTATGCCAAACGTCACAACGTAACTGGGTGACTATAAAGGTAGACTACGGGTATCTCCGAAAGTGTCTGTTGGGTGACATGGATCAAGACTGGGATTTGTCACTCCGTATGACGGAGAGGTATCACTGGGCCCACTCGGTAATGCATCATCATAATGAGCTCAAAGTGACCAAGTGTCTGGTCACGGGATCATGCATTACGGTACGAGTAAAGTGACTTGCCGGTAACGAGATTGAACGAGGTATTGGGATACCGACGATCGAATCTCGGGCAAGTAACATATCGATAGACAAAGGGAATAGCGTACGGGGTTGATAGAATCCTCGACATCGTGGTTCATCCGATGAGATCATCATGGAGCATGTGGGAGCCAACATGGGTATCCAGATCCCGCTGTTGGTTATTGACCGGAGAGTCGTCTCGGTCATGTCTGCTTGTCTCCCGAACCCGTAGGGTCTACACACTTAAGGTTCAGTTACGCTAGGGTTGTAGGGATATGTATATGCAGTAACCCGAATGTTGTTCGGAGTCCCGGATGAGATCCCGGAAGTCACGAGGAGTTCCGGAATGGTCCGGAGGTAAAGATTTATATATGGGAAGTCCTGTTTCGGGCATCGGGACAAGTTTCGGGGTTATCGGTATTGTACCGGGACCACCGGAAGGGTCCCGGGGGTCCACCGGGTGGGTCCACCTGTCCCGGGGGGGCCACATGGGCTGTAGGGGGTGCGCCTTGGCCTAATGGGCCAAGGGCACCAGCCCCACATAGGCCCATGCGCCTAGGGTTTGAAGGGGGAAGAGTCCTAGGAGGGGAAGGCACCTCCTAGGTGCCTTGGGGGGGGAGGGAAACCCCCCTTGGCCGCCGCACCCCCTAGGAGATTGGATCTCCTAGGGCCGGCCACCCCCCCTTGGCCCTCCTATATATAGTGGGGGAGAGGAGGGACTTCATACCTGAAAGCCTTGGCCTTTGGTTGCCTCCTTCTCCCTCCCTAACACCTCCTCCACCTCCATAGTGCTTAGCGAAGCTCTGCCGGAGTACTGCAGCTCCATCAACACCACACCGTCGTGCTGCTGCTGGTGCCATCTCCCTCAACCTCTCCTCCCTCCCTTGCTGGATCAAGAAGGAGGAGACGTGGCTGTTCCGTACGTGTGTTGAACGCGGAGGTGCTGTCCGTTCGACGCTGGTCATCGGTGATTTGGATCACGTCGAGTACGACTACATCATCACCGTTCTTTTGAACGCTTCCGCTCGCGATCTACAAAGGTATGTAGATGCATCTAATCACTCGTTGCTAGATGAACTCCTAGATGATCTTGGTGAAACGAGTAGGAAAATTTTTGTTTTCTGCAACGTTCCCCAACAGTGGCATCATGAGCTAGGTCTATGCGTAGTTCTTCTTGCGCGAGTAGAACACAATTTGTTGTGGGCGTAGATTTGTCAACTTTCTTGCCGTTACTAGTCCTTTCTTGCTTCAGCGGTATTGTGGGATGAAGCGGCCCGGACCAACCTTACACGTACGCTTACGTGAGACCGGTTCCACCGACTAACATGCACTAGTTGCATAAGGTGGCTGGCGGGTGTCTGTCTCTCCCACTTTAGTTGGAGCGGAATCGATGAACAGGGTCCTTATGAAGGGTAAATAGAAGTTGACAAATCACATTGTGGCTTTAACGTAGGTAAGAAGACGTTCTTGCTAGAACCCTAATTCAGCCACGTAAAACTTGCAACAACAATTAGAGGACGTCTAACTTGTTTTTGCAGCAAGTGGTTTGTGATATGATATGGCCAAAGTTGTGATGAATGATGAATGATCTATATGTGATGTATGAGATGTTCATGCTATTGTAATAGGATTCACGACTTGCATGTCGATGAGTATGACAACCGGCAGGAGCCATAGGAGTTGTCTTTATTCTTTTAATGACCTGCGTGTCATCGAGAAACGCCATGTAAATTACTTTACTTTATTGCTAAACGCGTTAGCCATAGTAGTAGAAGTAATAGTTGGCGAGCAACTTCATGGAGACACGATGATGGAGATCATGATGATGGAGATCATGGTGTCAAGCCGGTGACAAGATGATCATGGAGCCCCAAGATGGAGATCAAAGGAGCTATGTGATATTGGCCATATCATGTCACGTTTATTATTTGATTGCATGTGATGTTTATCATGTTTTGCATCTTGTTTACTTAGAACGATGGTAGTAAATAATATGATCCCTCACAATAAATTCAAGAAGTCTTCCCCCTAACTGTGCACCGTTGCGATAGTTCGCTGTTTCAAAACACCACGTGATGATCGGGTGTTTCAGACGTTCACATACAATGGGTGTAAGACAGATTTACACATGCAAACACTTAGGTTGACTTGACGAGCCTAGCATGTACAGACATGGCCTCGGAACACAGAAGACCGAAAGGTCGAGCATGATTCGTATAGAAGATACGATCAACATGAAGATGTTCACCGATGTTGACTAGTCCGTCTCACGTGATGATCGGACACGGACTAGTTTAACTCGGATCATGTAATACTTAGATGACTAGAGGGATGTCTAATCTAAGTGGGAGTTCACTAATAATTTGATTAGTTGAACTTAATTATCATGAACTTAGTCTAAAATCTTTGCAATATGTCTTGTAGATCAAATGGCCAACGTAGTCCTCAACTTCAACGCGTTCCTAGAGAAAAATAAGCTGAAAGACGATGGCAGCAACTATACGGACTGGGTCCGGAACCTGAGGATCATCCTCATAGCTGCCAAGAAAGATTATGTCCTACAAGCACCGCTTGGTGACGCACCCGTTCTCCCTGCAGAACAAGATGTTATGAACGCTTGGTAGGCACGTTTCGATGACTACTCCCTCGTTCAGTGCGGCATGCTTTACAGCCTAGAGCCGGGGCTCCAAAAGCGTTTTGAGAGACATGGAGCATATGAGATGTTCGAAGAGCTGAAAATGGTTTTCCAAGCTCATGCCCGGGTCGAGAGATATGAAGTCTCCGACAAATTCTTCAGCTGTAAGATGGAGGAAAACAGTTCTGTCAGTGAGCACATACTCACTATGTCTGGGTTGCATAACCGCTTGACTCAGCTGGGAGTTAATCTCCCGGATGATGCGGTCATTGATAGAATCCTCCAGTCGCTTCCACCAAGCTACAAGAGCTTTGTGATGAACTTCAATATGCAGGGGATGGAAAAGACCATTCCTGAAGTATTTGCTATGCTGAAATCAGCAGAGGTAGAAGTCAGGAAGGAACATCAAGTGTTGATGGTCAATAAAACCACTAAGTTCAAGAAAGGCAAGGGTAAAAAGAACTTCAAGAAGGACGGCAAGGAGGTTGCCGCGCCCGGCAAGCAAGCTGCCGGGAAGAAGCCAAAGAATGGACCCAAGCCCGAGACTGAGTGCTTTTATTGCAAGGGAAGCGGTCACTGGAAGCGGAACTGCCCTATGTACTTAGCGGATAAGAAGGCCGGCAAAACAAAAGGTATATGTGATATACATGTAATTGATGTGTACCTTACTAGTGCCCGTAGTGGCTCCTGGGTATTTGATACCGGTGCAGTTGCTCACATTTGTAACTCAAAGCAGGGGCTGCGGAATAAGCGGAAACTGGCAAAGGACGAGGTGACGATGCGCGTCGGGAATGGTTCCAAGGTCAATGTGATCGCCGTCGGCACGCTACCTCTGCATCTCCCTTCGGGATTAGTTTTAAACCTTAATAATTGTTATTTAGTGCCAGCTTTGAGCATGAACATTGTATCCGGATCTCGTTTAAATCGAGATGGCTACTCTTTTAAATCTGAGAATAATGGTTGTTCCATTTTTATGAGAGATATGTTTTATAGTCATGCTCCTATGGTGAATGGTTTATTCTTTATGAATCTCGAACGTGATGCTACACATATTCATAATGTGAGTACCAAAAGAAGTAAGGTTGATAATGATAGTCCCACATACTTGTGGCACTGCCGCCTTGGTCACATAGGTGTCAAACGCATGAAGAAGCTCCATGCTGATGGACTTTTAGAGTCTCTTGATTATGAATCATTTGACACGTGCGAACCATGCCTTATGGGTAAAATGACCAAGACTCCGTTCTCAGGAACAATGGAGCGAGCAACCGACTTATTGGAAATCATACATACTGATGTGTGCGGTCCGATGAGTGTTGAGGCTCGCGGTGGCTATCGTTATGTTCTCACTCTCACTGATGATTTAAGTAGGTATGGGTATATCTACTTAATGAAACACAAGTCTGAAACCTTTGAAAAGTTCAAGGAATTTCAGAGTGAGGTTGAAAATCAACGTGACAGGAAAATCAAGTTTCTACGATCAGATCGTGGAGGAGAATACTTGAGTCACGAGTTTGGGGCACACTTAAGAAAATGTGGAATAGTTTCACAACTCACGCCGCCTGGAACACCTCAGCATAATGGTGTGTCCGAACGTCGTAATCGCACTCTGTTAGATATGGTGCGATCTATGATGTCTCTTACCGATTTACCGCTTTCTTTTTGGGGCTATGCTTTAGAGACTGCCGCATTCACTTTAAATAGGGCTCCGTCGAAATCCGTTGAGACGACACCGTATGAATTATGCTTTGGGAAGAAACCTAAGCTGTCGTTTCTAAAAGTTTGGGGATGCGATGCTTATGTCAAGAAACTTCAACCTGAAAAGCTCGAACCCAAGTCGGATAAATGCGTCTTCATAGGATACCCAAAAGAAACTATTGGGTACACCTTCTACCTCAGATCCGAAGGCAAGATCTTTGTTGCCAAGAATGGGTCCTTTCTGGAGAAAGAGTTTCTCTCGAAAGAAGTAAGTGGGAGGAAAGTAGAGCTTGATGAAGTATTACCTCTTGAACCGGAAAATGGCGCAACTCAAGAAAATGTTCCTGAGGTGCCTGCACCGACTAGAGAGGAAGTTAATGAAAATGATCAAGATACTTCTGATCAAGCCCCTACTGAAATTCGAAGGTCCACAAGGACACGTTCCGCACTAGAGTGGTACGGCAACCCTGTCTTGGAAATCATGCTGTTAGACAATGGTGAACCTTCGAACTATGAAGAAGCGATGGCGGGCCCGGATTCCGACAAATGGCTGGAAGCTATGAAATCCGAGATAGGATCCATGTATGAAAACAAAGTATGGACTTTGACTGACTTGCCCGTTGAGCGGCGAGCCATAGAAAATAAATGGATCTTTAAGAGGAAGACAGACGCGGATGGTAATGTGACCATCTATAAAGCTCGGCTTGTCGCTAAGGGTTATCGACAAGTTCAAGGGGTTGACTACGATGAGACTTTCTCACCGGTAGCGAAGCTGAAGTCCGTCCGAATCATGTTAGCAATTGCCGCATTCTATGATTACGAAATATGGCAAATGGACGTCAAAACGGCATTCCTTAATGGTTTCCATAAGGAAGAATTGTATATGATGCAGCCGGAAGGTTTTGTCGATCCTAAGAATGCTGACAAAGTGTGCAAGCTCCAACGCTCGATTTATGGGCTGGTGCAAGCATCTCGGAGTTGGAACATTCACTTTGATGAGATGATCAAAGCGTTTGGGTTTACACAGACTTATGGAGAAGCCTGCGTTTACAAGAAAGTGAGTGGGAGCTCTGTAGCATTTCTCATATTATATGTAGATGACATACTTTTGATGGGAAATGATATAGAACTCTTGGACAGCATCAAGGCCTACTTGAATAAAAGTTTTTCAATGAAGGACCTTGGAGAAGCTGCTTATATATTAGGCATCAAAATCTATAGAGATAGATCGAGACGCCTCATAGGTCTTTCACAAAGCACATACCTTGATAAGATATTGAAGAAGTTCAATATGGATCAATCCAAGAAGGGGTTCTTGCCTGTGTTGCAAGGTATGAAATTGAGCTCAGCTCAATGTCCGACCACGGCAGAAGATATAGAAGAGATGAGCGTCATCCCCTATGCCTCAGCCATAGGTTCTATTATGTATGCCATGCTGTGTACCAGACCTGATGTTAACCTTGCCGTCAGTTTGGTAGGAAGGTACCAAAGTAATCCTGGCAAGGAACACTGGACAGCGGTCAAGAATATCCTGAAGTACCTAAAAAGGACTAAGGAAATGTTTCTCGTTTATGGAGGTGACGAAGAGCTCGTCGTAAAGGGTTACATCGACGCTAGCTTTGACACAGATCTTGATGACTCTAAGTCACAAACCGGATACGTGTACATTTTGAATGGTGGGGCAGTAAGCTGGTGCAGTTGCAAGCAAAACGTCGTGGCGGGGTCTACATGTGAAGCGGAGTACATGGCAGCCTCGGAGGCAGCACATGAAGCAATATGGGTGAAGGAGTTCATCACCGACCTAGGAGTCATACCCAATGCGTCGGGGCCGATCAAGCTCTTCTGTGACAACACTGGAGCTATTGCACTTGCCAAGGAGCCCAGGTTTCACAAGAAGACAAGGCACATCAAGCGTCGCTTCAACTCCATTCGTGAAAATGTTCAAGATGGAGACATAGAGATTTGTAAAGTACATACGGACCTGAATGTAGCAAATCCGTTGACTAAACCTCTCCCTAGAGCAAAACATGATCAACACCAGAATTCCATGGGTGTTCGATTCATCACAATGTAACTAGATTATTGACTCTAGTGCAAGTGGGAGACTGTTGGAAATATGCCCTAGAGGCAATAATAAAAGCATTATTATTATATTTCCTTGTTCATGATAATTGTCTTTATTCATGCTATAATTGTGTTATCCGGAAATCGTAATACATGTGTGAATAATAGACACCAACATGTCCCTAGTGAGCCTCTAGTTGACTAGCTCGTTGATCAACAGATAGTCATGGTTTCCTGACTATGGACACTGGATGTCATTGATAAGGAGATCACATCATTAGGAGAATGATGTGATGGACAAGACCCAATCCTAAACATAGCACAAGATCGTATAGTTCGTTTGCTAGAGTTTTCCAATGTCAAGTATCTTTTCCTTAGACCATGAGATCGTGTAACTCCCGGATACCGTAGGAGTGCTTTGGGTATGCCAAACGTCACAACGTAACTGGGTGACTATAAAGGTAGACTACGGGTATCTCCGAAAGTGTCTGTTGGGTGATATGGATCAAGACTGGGATTTGTCACTCCGTATGACGGAGAGGTATCACTGGGCCCACTCGGTAATGCATCATCATAATGAGCTCAAAGTGACCAAGTGTCTGGTCACGGGATCATGCATTACGGTACGAGTAAAGTGACTTGCCGGTAACGAGATTGAACAAGGTATTGGGATACCGACGATCGAATCTCGGGCAAGTAACATATCGATAGACAAAGGGAATAGCGTACGGGGTTGATAGAATCCTCGACATCGTGGTTCATCCGATGAGATCATCGTGGAGCATGTGGGAGCCAACATGGGTATCCAGATCCCGCTGTTGGTTATTGACCGGAGAGTCGTCTCGGTCATGTCTGCTTGTCTCCCGAACCCATAGGGTCTACACACTTAAGGTTCAGTTACGCTAGGGTTGTAGGGATATGTATATGCAGTAACCCGAATGTTGTTCGGAGTCCCGGATGAGATCCCGGACGTCACGAGGAGTTCCGGAATGGTCCGGAGGTAAAGATTTATATATGGGAAGTCCTGTTTCGGGCATCGGGACAGGTTTCGGGGTTATCGGTATTGTACCGGGACCACCGGAAGGGTCCCGGGGGTCCATCGGGTGGGTCCACCTGTCCCGGGGGGGCCACATGGGCTGTAGGGGGTGCGCCTTGGCCTAATGGGCCAAGGGCACCAGCCCCACATAGGCCCATGCGCCTAGGGTTTGAAGGGGGAAGAGTCCTAGGAGGGGAAGGCACCTCCTAGGTGCCTTGGAGGGGAGGGAAACCCCCCTTGGCCGCCGCACCCCCTAGGAGATTGGATCTCCTAGGGCCAGCCACCCCCCCTTGGCCCTCCTATATATAGTGGGGGAGAGGAGGGACTTCATACCTGAAAGCCTTGGCCTTTGGTTGCCTCCTTCTCCCTCCCCAACACCTCCTCCACCTCCATAGTGCTTAGCGAAGCTCTGCCGGAGTACTGCAGCTCCATCAACACCACGTCGTCGTGCTGCTGCTGGTGCCATCTCCCTCAACCTCTCCTCCCTCCCTTGCTGGATCAAGAAGGAGGAGACGTGGCTGTTCCGTACGTGTGTTGAACGCGGAGGTGCTGTCCGTTCGGCGCTGGTCATCGGTGATTTGGATCACGTCGAGTACGACTACATCATCACCGTTCTTTTGAACGCTTCCGCTCGCGATCTACAAAGGTATGTAGATGCATCTAATCACTCGTTGCTAGATGAACTCCTAGATGATCTTGGTGAAACGAGTAGGAAAATTTTTGTTTTCTGCAACGTTCCCCAACACCTACCTCGGATCAACATCTTCATCACCATGGAAAGGCAAGAGGTCTTTGACGTTGAAGATGTCGCTCACGTTGTACTTGTCTCGTGGGAGTTCAATCTTGTAGGCATTGTTGTTGCAGCGTGCGAGCACCTTGAATGGTCCATCGGCTCGAGGTAGTAGTTTGGACTTGCGTTCGTTGGGGAAGCGGTCCTTGCGAAGGTGTAGCCACACGAGATCACCTATGTTGCAGATCATGGGTTGTATGTTGACGTTGAGCTTTATTGCTAGTCGATGTACGTGGCGCTCGATGATGTTTATTGTATCTTCATGCATCTTCTTGATGTAGCTTGCTTGTTCACTCGCATCCATGTTGGTGCGCTCTTGTAGAGGGAGAGGTAGGATGTCCAATGGGGACAACGGGTTGAAGCCATAGACGACCTCAAAGGGGGACTTGCTGGTAGTCGAATATCTTGCGCGGTTGTAGGCGTACTCGGCGATGGGTAGACATGCCTCCCACTCCTTGATGTTCTTCTTGATCAACACGTCAAGTAGGGTGGATAGTGTCCGGTTTGTCACCTCTGTTCGGCCGTCGGTTTGAGGATGGTATGCGGATGAGAACAAGAGCTTGCTTCCGAGCTTGGCGCATAGAGCTTGAAATTCCTGCAAAAGAGATTGAAACACCAAAGGTAGCTCGTGAGTGGTGTTAGTTTTTGGTTCTCCATCCTTGCACACAAGGACAAAGTGCATCACGTTCGATGGGTTCTCACACACTTCTCTCATCTCACTTTTTGTGGCAAATAGTATGAGTTTTTTCTCTCTAGGCGAAGAGGCGCTCAAGTTTGGCTTGTTGCTCTCACTCATGTTTTGGTGGATCACTTTCTCACTCTTCTCTCTATGGTGGGTGGCTTGCTTGTCGGCTATCACTTGACTAGGAGACATAGGTCGCAGCACATACTCCTTCCCTTTCATCTTGAAGCTATAGTGATTGGTTCTCCCATTGTGGACGACACCACGGTCGAATTGCCATGGTCGACCAAGAAGGAGGTGGCACACGGTCATTGGGACCACATCACATTCCAAAGTGTCTTCATATGCACCAATTTTGAAGGATACTTGGACCGTATGCTCAACTCGTATATTTCCGGAGTCACTAAGCCATTGAACCTTGTAGGGGTGCAGGTGCTTCCTCTTGACCAATTGAAGCTTGGAGCATAGTTCTTCGCTTGCCAAGTTGTGGCAACTATCTCCATCGATGATGACCTTGACGGAACTTCCATTGATGCCTGCCTTGGTGTGGAAGATATGGCATCGTTGGTCTTCTTCTTGTTGATGTTGAAGTGTCAAGACCTTGGAGACAACGAAAGCGGGGCTCATATCTTCATCACAAAAGACTTGATCATCTTCATCCTCATTCACGCTCCGGTGCATGGCCACTTGCTCAATAGATTCTATTTCATCTTCACTCATTGAGTCGTAGGTGCCATCGTCGTTGAGGAGCATGGTGCGCTTGTTGATGCATTGGAAGGACTTGTGGCCTCGGCCGCCACATGTGAAGCACTTGAGTGAACTTGTCTTGACGGTCTCATCGGTCGGAGTTGAGGAAGAAGCACGCGGCTTGTAGTTGCTTGTAGTAGGAGGAAGACGACTTGAACTTGATGAAGGATTCTTGTATGATGTCTTGTCATCGTTGCTTGGAGAAGGCTTGGTTGACGTAGATGTTGGAGGAGTTGTTGAAGCTTGATTGTTGGAGAAGCCGTATGTCTTGGAGGAGTACTTGAAGTCATCTTGTACTTGACGTTCCGCCTTGGTCGCTTGATGTACTAGCTCGATGAGGTTGGAATAGGGTTGGAAGTCGGCGATCTTCTTGATGGGGTGATTGAGTCCATTCAAGAATCATTCCATTGTTTGCTCATCATCTTCCTTGACATTGGCTCGAATCATGGCTATTTCCATTTCCTTGTAGTATTCTTCAACACTCTTTGTTCCTTGCTTGAGGAGTTGTAGCTTCTTGAAGAGATCACAATTGTAGTAGGTGGGCACAAATCGTGCTCTCATGACATCCTTCATTTGATCCCAAGTGGTGATTGGAGGGTCACCTCTTGCTCCTCGGTGCTCAAGGACTTGTTCCCACCATATGAGCACATAGTCTTGGAACTCAAGTGCTGCCATTGCGATCTTCTTCTCTTCCTCATAGTTGTGCAAACGAAAGATTTTGTCGACCTTCAATGCCCATGAGAGATATTCTTCCGGATCATTGCTTCCATTGAACTTGGGCATTGTGAATTTGAGTTTTCCATATCGTTGCTCTTCATCTTGATAGCGGTTGCGATATCGCTCTTGCCTTGGAAAGTCCTCGAATGCTCGTTCCTCATGATGTCGCTCTTGGTGTGGAGGAGGGTCTTGAAGCACTTGTTCCACTTGGTGTCGCTCTTGTTGCACTTGAGGTTGAGGTGCAGCTTGACGAACTTGGGGAGGAGCTTGAGAAACTTGACGGTGCACACGTGGTTTGTCGGTGTACTATAGTAGGGGTACCCTAGTATCCCGAACTTGTGCACGGGCAGTTGCAGCACCCCGCGGCAAGGCTTGCCGGGTGACCGCCAAGGCCCTCCGTGGTTCCTTCGGAGCCATTCAAGAACAAAGTATTTAAGCCAAGGAGACAAGGCCCCGACAAGAGGAGCTTGCCGGGAAGGCCAACCAAGGCATTTCAAGGAACTTGCCGCGACGCGTCGCACGTCCCGGCAAGGCCCGGCGAGCTACAAGCTTCCGGACGCGGCAAGACAACGGCCGCGGCAAGGCGCTTGCCGCGGCAGGCTACCACTCTGTACCCACGCTCCAGCACATCTACCAACGTGTCGCCTTGGGGTCTTTCCAGGCGCGCGTGGCAAGAGGCTGTGCAGCCAGCGGTGCAAGGTGGCGAGCGACGCTGACAAGATTGCCATCGTGGCAAGCGGTGGCGTCCCTGACGGTCCCTGTTTGCACTATTTAGGCGATGCAGATGGGCATTTAATGCCTTTGTCCCCTGCCGTCAGGGTTAGGTATGATACACTGTACAGGTTGTTGTACCAACCACAACTCCTTTTCCATTTTTTCCCTTGTCTGCGTTGCCACCTGTCGGTGACCCCTTGAGCATATAAAAGGAGGCCCATGCGCAATGTAGAGAGGGGTGGGGTTCGTTCGGTTCGAAACCAGAAAACACTCACGCTCGGTCTCGTTAGCAGCTCGAGTGTACTGTAGCACTCAGCGCTCCTGAGCAAGAACTCAATACAATCAGACAAGCAGCAGTAGGAGTATTATCTCTCCGGAGAGCTCCGAAGCTGGGTAAACTGCTCGTGTGCTTCGCCTCGATCCGCTCTTCGTGCGATCTCCGCCCCCCGCCGAACCAAAAGGGGCCCGGTCCGCCGGTCTCCATAGGTGTTCGTGGATCAGCTTCCCCGACATCTTTGGCGCGCCAGGTAGGGGGCGTCGCGGTTGTGTGAACCTGATCCGGCATGCACACGAGCTAGATCTTCATCTTCTTCATCGACATGCCACCGAAGAAGAAGACTTCGGCGGCAACTGTTCCGTCCACGTCGATCCCACCATCACCGGAGCAAACGAGTGGTGGGGTAGACACTGGCGGAAGAACGGGCATCGACGAGGAAGCTCACGGTGCTACCAGGTCCAAGGACAAGGCTGCACATACCTCGGCGTCCGTACATGTACCGCGCCCATCTCAGGAGGCGCAGGACCGACAGCGTCATGGTACTCGCAGTGCCATACGTTTGTTGGGCCAAGATCGAGCTGGTGGATCTCGGGGTGCTCAAGACCAGCATGCATGCCAACATGCTGACACGAGTGAGACACGGTCGCCTGGATGGGATACTCCTCCTTCTAACATAGTTAGAAGTCCGAGCATATCCTGCTCCTCGCACCGTTCGCCGCTGCCACCCACCACTCCAGCAGAAGCTTTGGCGCGAGCCCAACTGCTCCTGGATTACCCTCCAATGGAAGACAAGATCGACGGATGGAGGGCCACCATTGAAAGTCTCATTGGCTTCACCAACGGCGACACTCCGCGGCAGCCGAGTACATCGCTGCCGCGGCAGGACCGCCAGGCACGAGCCGATGGCGACGAAACCGGTGGGGGTGCGACCACCATGCGCTCTCCACCTCGAAGGCCAAGATCGCCGACTCGCCGGATCAACCTCGACAGCGACTCCACCGCATCATCAGATCCACGAGCTCGTCGCGATCAGCGCCAAGTTCTTCACGAACGACAACAAGAAGACGCTCGTACTCGCATCGAGCGCCGAAGAGAAGCGCGACGTCAATCAGACCAGCGCGCTGGGCCCTCTGTCGACATGCATGCGCCAGGGGAACCAGGTGACTTGCCGTACGCGGTAGGTTTCCCTGCGTTCACTCATGAGCTGCGGCAAGTCCAGTGGCCCAACACGAAGAATTTCAAGCCAAACTTGCCAGAGAAGTACGACGGCAAGTCGCATCCGTCGGAGTTCCTCAGCATCTACACCGTCGCGGTGCAGGCTGCCGGGGGACGAGACGACAAGATCCTTGCCAACTACTTCCCGCTGGTGCTCAAGCCCAATGTCAGATCCTGGCTCATGCACTTGCCAGATAACTCCATATCCTCCTGGGCAGATCTATGCCATCAGTTTGTCGGCGCCTTTACAGGCGGCCACAAGCCTCATGGCCAAGAAAGCGATCTTCATCTGCTCGCCCAGAAGGAAGGAGAGCCCCTGCGCAAGTACATTCAGAGATTTAGCCGCGTACAGCACAATATCCCAGATGTCCACCCTGCCGCGGTAATCAGCGCGTTCCATCAGAACGTGCGAAACCGCAGGATGCGGGAGGAGATGGCGATGTGCAAGATCAGAGACGTCAGTGAGCTATATGCCCTGGCCGACAAGTGTGCGCGTGCTGAGGAAGGGAGGAAACTCCCCGGAGAAAATATAGGAGCAGGGGGATCTGATAGTGAGGAGATTGCCCCGGCAAAGAGAAGCCGGCGGCGGAACAACAGGAGCCCTCGACAAGATGAAGGCCCTTCCGGCAAGCTTCTCGGGTTCTTCGTGTCTCAGCGGGGAATTAAAGCCAATCCCGACAAGATCAAGGCCATTGAGCAGATTGAAGCACCAAAGCGCGTCAAGGATGTACGAAGACTTGCCGGTTGCGCAGCTGCTCTCAGCAGGTTTATCTCTAGGTCTGCCGAGCGTGCCCTGCCATTTTTCAAAATATTGAAAAAGGAAGGTCCAATGAAATGGACTCCAGAGGCGGAGGCTGCGCTGCAGGACTTAAAGAGATACCTGTCCTCCACTCCAACACTTGTCGCACCTAAGCCACAAGAGAAGTTGCTGCTATATATAGCGGCAACCAATCAAGTGGTTAGTGCTGCGTTAGTAGCGGAAAGGGAGGCGGATGATGAGCCAGCAACCATGGCAGATGCATCCAGCGACAAGCAGGGGACTTCACCGGCAAGCTCTGGTCCCGACAAAGATGGATCTGCGTAGGAGCGTGACAAGATGCAGAAAAGAATGGTGCAGCGCCCAGTTTACTTTGTCAGTTCCCTTCTGCATGGGGCTAGGTCAAGGTACTCTGGTGTGCAGAAATTGCTTTTCGGCCTTCTCATGGCCCCGAGAAAGCTGCACCATTACTTCCAAGCACATGAGATCACAGTCGTCACTCGTTTTCCGCTGAAGAGGATACTGCAAAATCCAGAAGCAACAGGCAGGATTGTCGAGTGGGCACTGGAACTGTCAAGCTTTGGCCTCAAGTTTGAGAGCACTTCAACTATCCAAAGCAGAGCATTGGCAGAGTTCATAGCAGAATGGACGCCAACACAAGATGAAGAAATTCCAGAGACGAGCATCCCCATCAATGAAGCAAGCAAAGAGTGGCTGATGTACTTTGATGGTGCCTTCTCGCTGCAAGGCGCCGGTGCGGGCGTGCTACTTGTTGCACCCACCCGAGAGCACCTCAAGTACGTAGTCCAGATGCACTTTCCCAAGGAGCAAGCAACGAACAATACTGCAGAGTATGAAGGATTGCTTGCCGGTCTCAGGATCACAGCAGACCTTGGGATCAAGAAGCTCATTGTTAGGGGTGACTCACAGCTTGTCGTCCGCCAAGTGAACAAGAATTATCAGAGTCTGTTCATGGAAGCCTACGTTGATGAAGTGAGAAAGCTAGAAGAGCACTTTGACGGCCTACAGATGGAACATGTTCCAAGAGCTCAGAACGACATTGCCGATGGCCTGTCAAAGTGCGCCGCACTTAAGTTACCTGTGGAACCAGGGATCTTTGTGCTCAAGCTGACTCAACCATCTGTAACGCCATCAACTGGACAGAGCAAAAAGAGGAAGTTGATTTCTGGTGACTATTTTCCGGCTAAGCTTCCCGAAGCCGCCGCCAAGAAGGTCATCAAAATCAACGCCAAGAGTGCTGAGGAGCAGTCTACTCTGGCAAGCACTAGAATTTGTTCCGTTGAAGCAGACGCTCCCGACAAGTTTTGCTCCGGCAAGCTTGTCGGGGAACATCAAGCTCCGGCTGAGCTGCAGGTTCTCGCCGTAGAAGCAGATGTTCCCGCGGCAGCAGATGTGCCTTTAGTCCTTGTTGTCGAGCCGCAAGCTCCAGCATGGGCACAACAGATTGTACGTTTCCTTCAGATAGGAGAACTTTCCGAAGAGCAAGAAGAAGCGGAAAGAGTAGCCCGGCATTCAAGTATGTACCAGTTTGTCGACAACACACTGTACAGAAGAAGACTCAACGGCGTGAAATTGAAGTGTATTCACCGGGAAGACGGACAAAAGCTGTTGGCAGAGATACATGGATGCATATGTGGTCACCACATTGGCGCAAGAGCACTTGCCGGCAAAGCGTTCCGGCAAGGTTTCTTTTGGCCGACAGCCCTCCACGATGCAACTGCACAAGTA
This sequence comes from Triticum aestivum, assembly GCF_018294505.1. Lineage (NCBI taxonomy): Eukaryota > Viridiplantae > Streptophyta > Magnoliopsida > Poales > Poaceae > Triticum > Triticum aestivum. The sequence goes on from NC_057804.1 coordinate 193,795,647, forward strand.
ACCAAGTGTGAAGCGTGCCAGTTCCATTCCAAGCAGATACACCAGCCAGCTCAAGCTCTCCAGACGATCCCTTTATCCTGGCCATTTTCGGTCTGGGGGCTCGATATGCTCGGCCCTTTTCCCCGAGCTGTCGGGGGCTTTGAGTACTTGTACGTTGCAATCGACAAGTTCACAAAGTGGCCGGAAGTGGAACCAGTGAGGAAGGTGACAGCACAGTCAGCAGTCAAGTTCTTCAGGTCGATTATTTGCTGCTTCGGGATCCCTAACAGGATCATCACCGACAACGGCACACAATTCACGAGCCGCACCTTCATGCAGTACGTCCAAGATCTTGGCGCCAAGGTCTCCTTCGCTTCTGTTGCTCATCCGAGAAGCAACGGTCAAGCGGAGAGGGAAAATGCTGAAGTGTTGCGCGGGCTCAAGACCAGGACTTTCGACAGGCTGCATAGGTGCGGAAAGAACTGGATTGAGGAGCTGCCGGTGGTTCTTTGGTCGATCAGGACGACACCAAATCGAGCCACTGGCCAGACACTTTTCGCTCTAGTCTATGGAGCAGAGGCAGTTCTCCCCACGGAACTCGTATACGGGTCACCTCGAGTGCTCGCTTATGATGAGCTTGAGCAAGAGCAGCTGCGACAAGAAGACGCACTGCTCCTTGAGGAGGACCGTCTTCAGGCTGCTGTACGAGCTGCTCGATACCAGCAAGCTTTGCGCCGCTACCATAGCCGCAAAGTTAATGCCAGAAGTCTCGAGGAAGGTGACCTTGTTCTTTGGCGCGTTCAGTCCGCCAAGAATTCCAACAAGTTGACGCCGAAGTGGGAAGGCCCTTACCGGGTGAAACGAGTCACTAGGCCTGGCGCTGTCTGCCTTGAGACTGAAGATGGCATTCCGGTGAGCAACTCCTGGAACATTGAGCATCTTCGTAAGTTTTACCCGTAGGGCGCGGTTGCCGGAACCCGTTCCGGCAACCACCTTTTGTACAAGTCTTGCCGATGTTGCATGTAATCCTTTGTACAAAGCCGGGCGCAGAACCCGTGCATAAGTAAAGCTCATGTGCTCCGCACATCTTGTCAATTTCATGCTTTCTATTCTTTGCATTCGTTATCTGATACTTTGTGCAGCACCTACCCCGGTAAGCAATAACGAGCCGTAAGGCTCCATATCTTTATTTTCTCTTCTTTCTTTTTCTCAAAAAGGAAAGGAAGGTTCCCTCGCACACAAGTTTTCCGGGGGGAAAGGAGAAGATGATGGTGTGGACCATGGTGTGGACCAGGCATCGTACAAGGAAGTTTTGCCTTACCGGAAAGCAAATGACAGAAAAGCTAAGTTGCCAAAGTTTGAGCAATCAGTTTTGAATTTTTAAGTTATCTTCCTCGAACGACCGTACTTTGTATGGAAAACCTGTGCGCAGAGGAACCAACTCGTAGCTAGTTGCGCCCTTACTTTGTTTCGAGTCCGCTCAACAACTTAAGTGAGCTGCGACTAGTTGCGACAAGGTTTCTTGTCGGAAGCGGCACCGCTAGCAGGCTGCTGATGTCCCGCACTCAGCGCTCGCGGCTAAGGTGCCTGCGCCGACAAGTTCCCTAAAAGCGTCGGGCAAAAACATACAAAGGAAGGAATCAAGTAAAGGAAATAACACAGCAATCTCTACTCAAAATAGAGTCATATTACAAGATAACTTGTCGCAGCTCTAATAGATTGTTCTCATGACTTGACCAGCAGCGACAAGGAAAAAGAGAAAACGGGCGGCCTAGTCTACGCGATCACCCTCAACCCTCTTGATCCCGCTCACCTTGTCCACAATGGGTGCGACAAGGGCCTGGAGCGCTTCCAAATCAGCATCCGGCGGCAAGGACTTGAGGACATTGGTGAGGTTGAGGCCTGGGTTGCGGAAGGCCACCTTCACTAGCAGCTTCTGAAGAGCTCCTGCACAGATCTTGCGCGACTCGTCGGCCAGCTGCTTTGGGATCTTCTCCCGGAGTCGCTGGAGGGCCGTCGCCACGCCTTTGAAGAACAGGCTGAGCTTGGCGCTGGGTTGGAGGTGCTCATCGGAGGGGTACCCGAGATCCTCCATTCCCAGCTGCGCCAGCTCCCCATCAATGGCTGCGGCAACATTCACGAGACCCTCCGTCCAGTGCTCCACAGTCTCCCTGAAAGTATCCTGGGCGGCAGCAGCACTCGCCAGCAGCGCCTCGTCGGCCTTGATCTTCTCTGACAAGGCCACCTCCCGCTCCCTGGCGTCGTCCAGCGTCTGAGTCAACATGGCCAGCTTCAACTCGAGATCCGTGTTGGAGTCCTTGGCGGCGCTAAGTTCTTTACTCCTTTCGGCGAGAAGACCCTGCAGCTCGCCATGAGCGACGGCGTCCTTCTCGCGCTCACGCTTGAGCGCGACAAGCTCCTCGCCGCTCGCCTTAAGATCGGCTTCCAGCTGCGCCACCTTCATCTCCAGCTCCTTCTTGGCGGCCTCGGCAGCTGCGGCAGCATCCTTTGCCTCCTTGAGAGCCCCGCTAATTGCTTGCTTGCGTGCGGCAAGCTCCTCCTCGTGGCTGTCAAGGTTGACCTTGCGCTGCGCCAACTCTCCTTCCTGCGCAAATAGATTTTCGGCGACAAGCCGTTGCTTCTCTTCGACTTCAGCCTTCTCGAGGAGGAAGGCTTTCCGCTCCTCGAGAAGTTGCTCCCGCTCCTCCGCCAGAGACCGGAGAGCTTCCTGCCTGAGACCCCGGAGCTCCTCCGCCTGCTTCTCGATGTCCACTCCCGCCTTCGCGACAAGTGCTTCTCGGGATGCCAGCTTGGCTTGTCGGGCGCGGTAGAGCGACAACAGCTTCCGCAGCAGCCGCTCGTCCTCGGGCTCGTCGCTGCTGCTGCTTTGGCGCGTCGACCAACGTCAGCCCAGCGGAGGCGAGCACCTCTCCATCCAGAATCTCTCCTTCGACCGGCGCCCTGGAGCTTGACGCCCAGGGGAGCTTGATGAAGATGCCATCACCGGCCTTCAAGTAGGCGCCGGGATGGGGCTCTTCAGAGCCTGGCTCTGTAGCAGCGGCGAAGGGATCGGCGGTCGGCGCAGCGCCTGGCGCTCCTGCGGCCTCGGGGACGTCAGTGCGATCGCCGGATCCCTCGCCAGCTTCTGCGGCGGCAGCTTTGGCGGCCTCTTCGCCGGCGGGACCATCAGCGCCGGCCTCTCCTTCGGTGGCAACGGCGTCGTCGGTGTTGCTGCGCGCGTTCTCCTCGCCGGTGACCTCGGTTTCCATTGGCTCCACGGCAGATGGATCTGACGAACGGAAAGGGGAGAAAAGTCAAGCAAAATATCCAAAAAGAAAATAAGAAGAAGAAGAACCCAAGGGAAGTTTTCAGGCAAAGATGATTACCTGTGCTAGGATCTGCGGTCGAGGTCTCAACCACCGGAGGATCACTGGCACTGTCCCTTGCCGGAGAACTGTCCCTTGCCGAAGATTTCTCCCTTGCCGGAGAACGCTCCCTTGCCGGGGAATCCTCCCTTGGCGGTGTAGTCGAAGCAGAAGGCATTTCAGGAGCGGCTTCCGGGCACTCCTGGTGAGGCTGCTCTGCTCCTACACAAACCAGCAATCAGATATCAACAAAGAGAGAGCACCCATGCGCGCCTGACAGCATGAAGTAAGCCATATACTTACGTGGAGGGCTGCGCTGGAGGCTGCTTTGAGGAATGGTTGCCGGGTCCGACAAGGTGGTCTCGGACATGTCCTCTGCCGTCGCGGTGGAGTCGTCCTCGATGACAATCACCGGGGCCTTGGCTCTCTTTGCCGCTCTCTGGGCCAGCATCCTGAAAAGGAATAGGTTCAGGGTAAAGCAAATCAGATACAAGACAAAGCAACAAAATTGAAGAGTTACAAGAACAGCAAAGAATCTTACTCTTCTTCTTCCTCATCGGAGCTGAGCACGGAGAGATCGAAGTCCGGCTCGCCTCCGGTGCGACGAGGCGGAGGAGTAGGTTCCCTTGCCCGCTTGGCGGGGGCAGTAGCAGTGGACCGGGAAGACCCCGCCCTAGTTGCCGCAGCAGCGTGAGGCGCTCCCGCAGCAACAGTGCTTGCCGCGGTAGAGCGTGTCGCGTGGCACGGCGGCTGTTGACTCGTTTGCCGCCCCGCTACTTCCCCGGCCTTGCGGAGACGCCTTCCTGGTGGAGCTGGGGGCTCCGCTTGCGGCAAGCTATCTGAAGGTTCGGGCCCGACAAGCTCTCCCTCGCCGGGCTCGCTCGGCTCATCTTCAGGCCCGACAAGTTCTTCCTCGCCGGCAAACTCCTCTCGCTTGGCAAGGCTTGCCGCCTCTGCTGCCTCTGCCTCCTCCACGGTGAATCCAAACTCGCCCGCGGCAGCGGCTGCTGCCGCCTCCTCCAGCCTAGTGGCGATGTGCTGCATCTCCGCATCGGTGGTGTCGCGGGTGAGGCTCTTCTGCTCGTCGGAACGGACCGGCACTTCAACCAAGCCGTCAAAGAACTCTTGCACGACGGTGTCTGCTGGCTCTTGCCAAGTTGGGACAATTCCATGCGAGTCGCACAACGGCATCATTGCGCGGATGCGGTCGAGCGAGGAGTTGTTGCACAACGGAACGACACCCCTCGGCAACATGAATGGATGTTGAGGATCGCGCTTGAACAGCTCCAGGAGCATCGCGTCCAGCTCCAGGATGGTGAAGTTGAAGTTGAGGCCCGGGCGCAGCCTCATGATATCCGCCGAGTTCTGGAACTCCCAGGCGGGTCTCCTCCTCTCTTGCAGGGGGGCGATGCGGCGGCGAAGAAAATCTGCGCCAACGGCGCCTACGGTGAACCCGGCAAGCCTGAGGCGAAGGATCCGGGTGACGGCAATCTTCAGCCTGTCGTCTTCCGGGGACACGTTGCTCCAATCGTTGCCACGCACTATTGGGGCTTGGCGCAGGGCAGTAAATGGCTGCGGGTTCTCCTCGACAATCCAGCACCACTCTGCTCTCCATTCCTCCCACTTGCTGCGGAGCTCTCCCTCCAGATAAGCTTCCTTCTTGCCGACTCTCAAGATCCAGGTGATCCCGCCGGCAAGAGGCTCTCCTCTCTCAACCTGGGGCATAAAGAAGTGGCGGAAAAGGGCTACGTTTGGATGGACTCCGACAAAGTTTTTGCAGAGATGTGCGAAAACTGCCATGGTCAGAACGGCGTTGGGAGTGAAGTCAAGGAGGCGGAACCCGTAGGTGTTCATGATGTCACAGAAGAATTCAGAGAAGGGCGGGCAGAGCCCGCAGTAGAAGAACAACGCGAAGAAGGGGTACCCGTTTGGAGCTAGTTTAGAAGCGGCAGCCGGGAGTACCTTCGTGCGCGGATGCGCTCGCGTCTCCGTCGACCAGAAGAGGTAGTAGTACTCCCTTAGCTCCTTCGCGCCGAGCTGAGGGGGGAAGATGGCCCGCTCCTTTCGCAGTGCCGCGAGCTGCTGCGCTTCGACCGATTTCACGCCCTTCCCCTTGTCGGCTTTCGGAGCCATGGCGGAGGTGGTGGGGGAGATCGACGGCGTTGGTGGTGCTGGTGGCAATGGGGGGTGGAGCGCTGCTCTCTTTCAACTTTGAGAAGAAGGGGGGAGCGGCGGAGATTTCCGAGAGTGGATTGGCAACCGGCGAGATGGACGAACTGCCCCTATTTCCCCTGCTTATAAAGAGGGAGGGACGGGCGTTTCGTCCTTCCGAATAAAGAAACCACCCAGGATCTCTCCCACGACGCCGCATTCAACGCGTGCCGTTCGGGGAGGGCGCGGTGGATCCGGAGTAGGATACGGTGTAACCCAGGCCACGTGTGCCCGTGCCCTGTTTTGGGCCTGGCCCAACAGCGCTCGGCACCGTGTGTGGTCCAGGCCCGGGGGCTCCTGTCGGTGTACTATAGTAGGGGTACCCTAGTATCCCGAACTTGTGCACGGGCAGTTGCAGCGCCCCGCGGCAAGGCTTGCCGGGTGACCACCAAGGCCCTCCGTGGTTCCTTCGGAGCCATTCAAGAACAAAGTATTTAAGTCAAGGAGACAAGGCCCCGGCAAGAGGAGCTTCCCGGGAAGGCCAACCAAGGCATTTCAAGGAACTTGCCGCGACGCGTCGCACGTCCCGGCAAGGCCCGGCGAGCGACAAGCTTCCGGACGGGGCAAGACAACGGCCGCGGCAAGGCGCTTGCCGCGGCAGGCTACCACTCTGTACCCACGCTCCAGCACATCTACCAACGTGTCGCCTTGGGGTCTTTCCAGGCGCGCGTGGCAAGAGGTTGTGCAGCCAGCGGTGCGAGGTGGCGAGTGACGCTGACAAGATTGCCATCGTGGCAAGCGGTGGCGTCCCTGACGGTCCCTGTTTGCACTATTTGGGCGACGCAGACGGGCATTTAATGCCTTTGTCCCCTGCCGTCAGGGTTAGGTATGATACACTGTACAGGTTGTTGTACCAACCACAACTCCTTTTCCATTTTTGCCCTTGTCTGCGTTGCCACCTGTCGGTGACCCCTTGAGCATATAAAAGGAGGCCCATGCGCAACGTAGAGAGGGGTGGGGTTCGTTCGGTTCGAAACCAGAAAACACTCACGCTTGGTCTCGTTAGCAGCTCGAGTGTACTGTAGCACTCAGCGCTCCTGAGCAAGAACTCAATACAATCAGACAAGCAGCAGTAGGAGTATTATCTCTTCGGAGAGCTCCGAAGCTGGGTAAACTGCTCGTGTGCTTCGCCTCGATCCGCTCTTCGTGCGATCTCCGCCCCCCGCCGAACCGAAAGGGGCCCGGTCCACCGGTCTCCATAGGTGTTCGTGGATCAGCTTCCCCAACATGGTTGATAGTTCCTCTCTTGTATTTCTTCTTGAAGGGCTTCCTCTTGATTCTGCCGTTCGCGATTGCGGTTGGCGATGGCTCGACTTGATTCTTGAAGGGCACGTTCCGCCTCAATAGCTTGTGCTTCTCGTTGTTGTTGTTGAAGACGTTGAGCCTCGTTTCTCTTGGTGTAGACGCGCTCATTCTTTTTCTTCTTCTTGACGACGAAGACGTTGTCGTTCTTGAGCTTGAGCAAAAGGGAGTTGATTTGCTTGAGGACGAGGGACTTGTTCATCAACTTGCTCTTGGGAATGCTTGACGTGTCGTTGATCTGGAGATGCATGACGTTCTTGACGCGCGGCTCGTCGAAGAATGGTCGATGACGGTGTACTTGAGCCAGAGGAGGTGTCATCGGAGTGTCGACTTGAATGGCTTCGTCTTGAGTAGGAAGAAGTTGAAGAATGCCGGTTGACCAACAAAGCTCGGATCTCGTCCATTCTTGCATCGTTCTCTTGCTTGTGCGCGTCGAGCTTGTTGTCGAAGTAGTTGCATGTTCGTTGCTCGAAGAGTCGTAAGTCGGTGGCGAGGTTGTCAATGCGTTCGTTCATGGCTTGTTTCTCTTGATGTAGAGCTCGTTGTGCACCAAAGAGGTGGCTCTTGGTGATGAAGGATGACATGTTGTTGTCTTGCTCGATGAAGAGTGGGTTGGTAGAGGAGCTTGGCCTATCCATCATAAGAAAGTGGTGGTGAGTAGGAAAATGAGAGAACAAAACCAAAGTTACCTTTTCCGAAGATTGTGGATGTAACAAGTACGATCCCACGTGATGTTACAATAGGGGAATTGGTACCGGGAATTGTTTCTCACACCTACAAGTAAATGGTCTATGGAGGAGCTTGGTTAGGAAAGACACAAATAATTCAAGCAAATGTTAGTCGAGATGTTGATAAAGTTGAGAAGATTCACAAATGGAAAATAAGACAAATAGGTTAACCTCCCAATATAACACGAGGAACACACACACGGAAGATAAATGGGATCCGCACAACCAAGGAATGAGCTCGAAGATATCGAAACACGGGAAAAGCTCTTGTCGTACGGATACTAGAGAGACGCTAGCTCGATTGCACTAATGGGCTAGATACGCTCGTGCACCAACCTAATAGAGAATCTAGTCGTCTCACTATCCCACGTATGCATATGTATGTGGTCACCAAGATGATGCACAAATGCGAAGGCTCGATACTGTTGCTTATAAGCTCTTTGCTTCTCTTCTCTTTTGCTTAAAAGCTTTTTTTCACTATGCCACGATGCTTGATATGCGAGACACACAATGGGATAACAAGTAGTAGATGCACGGGATGGACGGAACACTAAATGGTGCACTAAGACATGGCCCGACAATACTCAACAAGCTAGTCTCGATGGGTAAGCTATGCAAAATGGCTCAAAGCTATCAAGTTAATGGCAAGGGAGTACAAAGTGTCGTCGAGGTTACCGTCCTTGCTTACGGTCGAAGATGATCTTGTCGAAGTCAAAGTGTTGTCCGAGTTGATGATTGGTGGCGATGATGTTACCAAGTAGCGCCTAAGTAGCCGAAACACCTTAGGACACAAGAGAAATCGCAACCGAACACTCAACAAACACGCGGAACGGTGCGGAAGAACACGGGGGATGGTGGTGAAACAAAAATAAGAAAAACAGAAAATGGCCGAAAGTTTCTGGATGGCCCGTGCGCACGGGGTTAGTGAGGCCCGTGTGCACGGGGTCCCGTGTGCACGGGGTCCCGATGGCCCGTGTGCACGGGGTCTCCCGAGAGTGGATGAACTTCTATGATTTCATGGAGATTGCGAGTTTTTGGCCAAATTCCAGTGGCGGATAGGTGGGGATGATGGTGGAGGTGTAGATCCACTTGTCAAACACCAAATTCGTGGATCAAATCAACCAAATCTCACGAGATCAACAAATTGCAAGAAAAATTTTTGGGGCTATTTTTGGTGGGGATTTTCTGATTAGGACGAAAAACAACAAAATCAAGCTAGAAAGTGGAAGGTAGGGACTCCAAGATGTAAATCAACGTGGCTCATGATACCATATGATGTAGATTTTTGTGGGGATTTTCGAAATTGGGCAAGAACAAGCAAAATTAGGCTAGAAAACTAAGAGGGGGGGCTCCAATTTCGTGAGAAACCTTGGCTCTTGATACCATATGATGTAGGGTAGAACCCTAGGAAGGATCTTTTCACACTTGGAGGGGGAAAATGGAGAGAAATCACAAGAACACAAAGAGAAAATCACTCCAACAATTCCCAATTACACATCCACTAGAGTAACAACACAAGATCCACAAGTCTCAAACACAATCAAAGGAAAGATACAATGGCAAAATTCATCCCAAATCCAAAGGAAGAGGGGTCTTGGTGGTAGTCTTCTCCCAATGGAGGTCTTGAAATCCTCAAGGATTCTTCCCTATGGGGTCTTGATCCTCAAAGAGGGAAGGTAATGGAGCAAAGCTCACCAAGATATCATCCAATACTTTGCTAACCCTAAACATGGCCCTAGGTACGAATTATATAGGCTTGGGGTCGAAGGAGACGAAGGGGAGTCGGAGATCCAATCTCAGCCGGCCATCCTGGGAGGCCCGTGTGCACGGGGTAAGTTGGGCCCATGCACACGGGGTCCCGTGGGCACGGTACAGGCCCGTGCACACAGGGTGCTCCAGCGCCGGGTTCCTGTGTAGCCCGTGGGCACGGGGTCTCTGGGGCCCGTGCGCATGGGGTCACCTGGGACATGCTGTTTTGCGGCTGCTGCACTCCTTCTTGATCCTTATGGCCTTGGGGTGGTTCTCCTTCTCCTTGGGGATGCTCCTGAGCTCCTTGGTGTTGTTCCACTTCATACCTAAGGATGCATAGCATATTTTGGTGAGGTAGTATACATGTTCCATTTGTATCCATATGCAAGTCTAGTAGGAAGGAGTTCACCTCGGTTTCCAAAGCACGTGCTCTAGCTCTTGTCATGGGTCCTTGTGGGGGTGGATGTGTTGATGTAGAGTCCATGGGGATGATGGAAGGATGCTCTGCATCAGGTACCAAAGTAATCCAGGAGTGGATCGCTGGATAGCGGTCAAGAACATCCTGAAATACCTGAAGAGGACTAAGGATATGTTTCTCGTTTATGGAGGTAACAAAGAGCTCATCGTAAATGGTTATGCCAATGCAAGCTTTGACACTGATCCGGATGACTCTAAGTCACAAACCGGATACATATTTATATTGAACGGTGGAGCTGTCAGTTGGTGCAGTTCTAAGCAAAGCGTCGTGGCGGGATCTACGTGTGTAGCGGAGTACATAGCTGCTTCGGAAGCAGCAAATGAAGGAGTCTGGATGAAGGAGTTCATATCCGATCTAGGTGTCATACCTAGTGCATCGGGTCCAATGAGAATCTTTTGTGACAATACTGGTGCAATTTCCTTGGCAAAGGAATCCAGATTTCATAAGAGAACCAAGCACATCAAGAGAGGCTTCAATTCCATCCGTCATCAAGTGTCAGAAGGGGACATAGAGATTTGCCAGATACATACGGATCTGAATGTTGCAGACCCGTTGACTAAGCCTCTCTCATGAGCAAAACATGATCAGCACTAAGACTCCATGGGTGTTAGAATCATTTCTATGTAATCTAGATTATTGACTCTAGTGCAAGTGGGAGACTAAAGGAAATATGCCCTAGAGACAATAATAAAGTTGTTATTTGTATTTCCTTATATCATGATAAATTTTTATTATTCATGCTAGAATTGTATTAACTGGAAACTTAGTACATGTGTGAATACATAGACAAACAGAGTGTCCCTAGTATGCCTCTACTTGACTAGCTCGTTAATCAAAGATGGTTAAGTTTCCTAGACATAGACATGTGTTGTCATTTGATGAACGGGATCACATCATTAGAGAATGATTTGATGGACAAGAACCATCCGTTATCTTAGCATTATCATCGTTTAGTTTATTGCTATTGCTTTCTTCATGACTTATACATTTTCCTATGACTATGAGATTATGCAACTCACGAATACCGGAGGAACACTTAGTGTGCTATCAAACGTCACAATGTAACTGGGTGATTATAGAGATGCTCTACAGGTGTCTCCGATGGTGTTTGTTGAGTTGGCATAGATCGAGATTAAGATTTGTCACTCCATGTTTCGGAGACGTATCTCTGGGCCCTCTCGGTAATGCACATCACTATACGCCTTGCAAGCAATGTGACTAATGAGTTAGTTGCGGGATGATGCATTACTGAACGAGTAAAGAGACTTGCCGGTAATGAGATTGAACAAGGTATGATGATACTGACGATCGAAGGCAAGTAACATACCGATGACAAAGGGACAACGTATGTTGTTATGCGGTTTGACCGATAAAGATCTTTGTAGAATATGTAGGAGCCAATATGAGCATCCAGGTTCTGCTATTGGTTATTAACCGGAGATGTGTCTCGGTCATGTCTACATAGTTCTCAAACCCGTAGGGTCCGCACGCTTAACGTTTGATGATGATTAGTATTATGAGTTATGTGATTTGATGTACCGAAGTTTGTTCGGAGCCCCGAATGAGATCACGGACATGATGAGGAGTCTCAAAATGGTTGAGACATAAATATTCATATATTGGAAGTCTACATTCGTACACCGGAATGGTTTGAGAGGAGGCAGGCCAAGGAGTGGCGTGCCCACCCTAGCTCCCTTTCCTTCTCTCCTCCTCCTCCTTCCCCCTTCTCCTTGTGGTAAGAGGAAAGGGGGGCGAATCCTACTTGGAGTAGAACCCCCCCCCCTTGGGCGCGCCACCCATGGTCGGCCTCCTCCTCCCTCCCTCCTTTATATATATGGGGAGGGGGGCACCCTAGAACACACAAGTTGATCTTTTAACCGTGTGCGGTGACCCCCTCCACAGTTACACACCTCGGTCATATCGTTATAGTGCTTAGGCGAAGCCCTGCGCCGATAACTTCATCAGCACCGTCGCCCACCGTCGTGCTGACGAAACTCTCCTTCAGCCTCAACTGGATCAAGAGTATGAGGGACGTCATCGAGCTGAACGTTTGCTGAACATGAAGGTGTCGTACGTTCGGTGCTAGGATCGGTCGGATCATGAAGACGTATGACTACATCAACCGCGTTGATAAAACGCTTCCGCTTTCGGTCTACGAGGGTACATGGACACACTCTCCCCGCTCGTTGCTATGCTTCTTCTAGATAGATCTTGCGTGATCGTAGGAATTTTTTTGAAATTACTGTGTTCCCCAACAGAAAGATCAATAAGGAGAAAAACAATCTTAGGTGCAACGGGTTTGGAAAAACTCAGAAAAGGCGAGAAGTATAGGTAGTTTTAAAAATAATGATAGTTTTGAAAATAGTTTTACCCTAACTAACGACCATGCTAACTAACGCTTCCTACAGTCAGGATGGCTCTGATACCAGCTCTGTGGGAACCCGGACTCATAATCCATGATCACCGAATGCACGTGTACAGTGATCCTAGAGATCAATGCTCATTGAACACACTGAAGCTGAATAACAAGAGACTTACATCCATACATACCGTCTTACACAAATTATGACCATTAGGGTCAAGTCTTCAGTATATCGTCGCAGCGGAAATCTTCGCCAACAACTTGGACCCTGTCATCTACCTTAACCCTACAGGCATTTTGACTGGGAAGCGTCCTAGCTCGCATGTTCGTCATCAAGGTGCTCTTCACTATATCCTAATATTTCATGCCTGGCCAATAAAATAGCCAGTGGCAAGCCAATGAGTACTTTGAATGTACTCACAAGTAACCCAAGAGTGATAACAGAATAATTATGCAAGGCTCTGCTACTAAATTGGCATTTTTGCGAAAAGCTAGTTTTTATCATGCAAGTATGATAAACATTTATCAAGGACATGAATGCGTCTGCAACAAGTATCGGGAGGTTATAGACATCAAAATCAAGAAAGAGTTATAAACAACTCATGCTAAAACTCATCATGCCTTCCTCACAAATCACATCAATAATATACTCAACCCGTGTTGTATTCAGAAACATATGGACATAGTCTAAGCAGCACCACGCAACTGTCCTTCACCGTGGACACAGCTACTCGAATAGTTTGACACTCTGAAGAGGTTGCACACTTTACCCACAAGATCCGGGGAACTTTCGAGTCATCCACGACCCGCGGTAGCTCAAGTACCCGGGGTAAGCACCCGATCACTACCTTTCCCTAGCCACGACTAATAAGGAGTCCACTTGATTGGTAGCAGCCCCCGTGCCAAACATTGTCACATAGTAAATCTTTTGTGGAGCCACGCTCCCATATTCATCACATAACACAAGCACGGGGTACCAACCATGTGCTCGGTGCCCTGTAAAAACAGTCATGGCCGCCAATCCAAGCACGACCCCGTCCCGAGAGTGACCACGCCACTCCCGTCACTAGTAATGCGGGCATCCATGCTATTACAAACTAGGTAATCAATAATTCCCCATCCCATAAAGGGTAGTGTGGTTATACATATTTGGTTGGGACGGTAGACAATCTTAAATGTAATCCATCTCTGTAAATAACACATTTTCACTTGCTTCGGTGCACCACTTCTTCATCAAGTGGTGACCTAGTTAAATATTACCCACGGGCATTAGGGGCACCCGATGGGTTTTCCAAAGGATTGTAACCAAGAAATGATCATGGCATAGATGCAACATCATGCGTCAATATCAAGTATTTTTCATCGCATCTCTACCACAAGGTAGAGCTACGACATGCAAGTACAAAAGGGTGTGCATCAATGCAACGATTATATCAAGCTCATAGTCAACAACGTCATCATGCATATGGAAGATTTATCGATGAACAAGAGAGGTGAATCATGGTCAAAGGGATGCTTGCCTGGCTCCGCAAGGTCTTCAATCCTTCTGGTCCTTTTCCAACATTCCATCTACTTCATCAACTAATGTCGAAAGCAATCACAATAAGCAACATAACAAGACAGAAAGAAAGAAAAGTGCTCTAAAAATATGAATTTGACTTTTCTAGGACATCTCTTGTTATGTGAAAAATAACCAGAGTGGTTTCATTGGGATTGGATCAGTGGATATTTCTGAACATTTCAATATGATGGAATCAATGGATTTAATGGATTTGCAAGTTGTCTACAGAATGCCTTTTTATAAAAATTAGTAAAAGTACCCATTAAATCATGCATGATTTTAGAAACATTTAGAAATTGGTTTCATTGAATTTGGAGTCCAAATGAATGTCGTATGGATTTTTGAAGTGGACTTATGTGGATATATGACCTATTTAAAGGATCCAGTGAAAACCAAGCACAACAAAAATGTCCACTGTGGCTCATTAAATAGATCTTGATTTATGGAGTCACAGGAAAATTGAATCATCAAGTTTAGACATTATTTGAATTCTCTACAGATTTTACTAGCTATCTGGAAAAGAACAAAGAAAAAGGGAAAGCGCTTTACCCTTATCCAGCGCACTGGGCAGAAGATAGTAGTGGGCCGGCCCATCGGCTGAGCCACGCGGGCGGAAAGGGCGACATCAAAGGCGCCCTGGGCGGAGTACGCCTTCGCTGCAGGGACGTAGGAGAGGGCGAACCCGCCTCCACTTGCCAGCGTGGCCCGGTTGCTGGGCCACTGACGAGCGGGGCTTGCCTGCACGTTCGTCCTCAACCTCCCACGCGGGTGCGATGGGAGACAGAGGAGGTGCTCGGCGGTATCTGCCCGCGCTACAGGGCATCTCCGGCGACGCTCCGCCCACCGGCGTGCTCATGAGAGAGAGGCGCATCCAACGAGGTACTCCACGGGAGCGAGGGCGGTCTGACATGAGCGCCCCATCGGCCATGGCGGAGGAGGCCGACGGCGTGGTTCGGCATGGTGAGGCAGGCATGGGGAGGAGGAACTGGAGCTTGCGGCGAGTCGGTGGTGGTGATAAGAGGGTGCCGGAGTGGCTAGGTGGAAGAGAGAGGGGCTGACGCACCCGGATTTTGGTGGCGGCCGGCGGCTTGGCTCCGGCCTTGGAGAAGGATGGAGGGCACGAGGACGGGAGTGGGTCAGTCCAGGGGGTCGCTAGGAGGGAGAGAGAGCGAAGCGGCTCCAAAGGGAGGCCTGGGGCGGCCTTATATGGCGAGGCCACGGCTCACCGTGGACGCGGCCTACGGGCGCCCGCGGGAATGGTCGTGGCGGCCGAAGGAGGAGGCTCGAGGCTGTCTGCGGTGTTCGTGGGTGTAGCGTGGTACTTGGGGGAGGGAGAGAAAGAGAGCGGGTGTCGTGGAATTAACACGTCAGATGTCCTAATGGAAGGACTTTATCGTGAGGCCAACGCATCTATGTGGTAGCTTGAGAGGGGTTGAGCGGAATCGAGAGACGCAACACGCAAGACAAGGGTTTAAACAACTTCGGGCCCCGGGAAACATCACCCGGTAAAACCCTACATGCTGTTTGAGGCTAGATCTCATTATCATCACCAGGGAGTCGCCGTAAACCGACTCTCCTCTAATTGTGTCTAGCTCTAGAGATTGTTTCTTTCTCCCCCCTCTTTGGGGAGCCCTGCCCCTCCTTATATAAGTTGAAGGGGTGGGTTACATGTAGAGTCCATCTCGGACTAAGACTTAAACTATTTTGACTTCCTTTCCTGTGCTTCTTAACGTCTGACGGTTTAACATAGTCTGCCGGTTTAACATTGTCTGTCGGTTTAACATTGTCTGTCGGTTTAACATTGTCTATTGGTTTAACATTGTCTGCCGGTTTAACATTGTCTGCCGGTTTAACATGGTCTGCCGCTTTAACATTGTCTTAACTCTGCTGGTGCTACCATCTGTCTTAACTCTGCCGGTTTACCACCAGCCGGTTTACCGTCTGTCTTAGCCATCTGTCTTGACTCTCCGTCGGTTTACCATCCGCCGGTTTACCAAGTCGCAGCCGGTTTACAACTCCAGCCGGGTCATACTGTGGGGTATATCCCTGACATTAGCCCCCAGTTTAATTTGGATTTATCCATGTTAAAATGACTCTGATCATCCTTAAGTCCTTGTCACTTCCTTCTTCTAGAAAATCCAGTTTAATAGGCCAGCTTCATAATCAATTTGCTGACATTGGTTTGTCATAGAGAAATATTGTGAAGAATAACTTCTTTGACTCAGTTCCCAATGACTTAACAAAAATAATGGTCCTTGAAATCCTCATCTGATCTTCAGCCGGTTTAAGAATGTAGAACTTGTCGGTTTATAAATATTGATAGCACTGGGTCATACTTGTAGTTAACATCCAGCTTGAAAATATACCTCTTATATGACTATCACTTGTAGCCCTCAAGTCTTAAGAAGGTAGCATAGCAACATCTTAAGACTTGCTTCAATATAAATATCACAATCTTGAAGAAATCCAGGTTGTTCATCTCAATCACTAGTCAGAATTGAGTATTCCACATATGTAGCCCCCAAGTGTCGGGTTGTCATGCTTGCAGCAACCTGGGACTTGTAATTTCCTGATGCTCATAAAAACTTCAACCAGTGTAGCCCCCAAGGGTTGGGTCATTATGCAATAATGAGCAGGGACTTTGTAAATATAATCATGTAAACTTTCAACAGGAACGGTGTAGTCCCCAAAGGCCGGCTCAGTAAGATAATACTGAGCTGGGACTTTGATATATACTTCAATGAAAATAACATCATATGATGTAACCCCCATCATGGTGTTGGGGAACGTAGTAATTTCAAAATATTTCCTACGTACACGCAAGATCATGGTGATGACATAGCAATGAGAGGGGAGAGTGTTGTCCACGTACCCTCGTAGACCGTAAGCGGAAGCGTTATGACAACGCGGTTGATGTAGTCGTGCGTCTTCATGATCCGACCGATCCAAGTACCGAACGTACGGCACCTCCGAGTTCAGCACACGTTCAGCTCGATGATGTTCCCCGGGCTCCAATCCAGCAAAGCGTCGGGGATGAGTTCCGTCAGCACAACGGCATGGTGACGATGATGATGTTCTACCGGCATAGGGCTTCGCCTAAACTCCGCGATGATATGACCGAGGTGGAATATGGTGGAGGGGGGCACCGCACACGGCTAAGGAACGATCCGTAGATCAACTTGTGTGTCCTAGGGTGCCCCCCTGCCCCCATATATAAAGGAGCAAGGGGGGAGGCCGGCCGGCCCCTTGGGGCGCGCCAAGGAGGAGGAGTCCTCCTCTTAGTAGGAGTAGGACTCCCCCTTTCCTACTCCTACTAGGAGGGGGAAAGGAAGGGGGAGAGGGGGAAGGAAAGAGGGGGGCGCCGCCCCCCCCCCCTCCTAGTCCAATTCGGACCAGAGGGACAGGGGGCGTGCGGCCCACCCTGGCCGCCCCTCTCTCTTCCCACCAAGGCCCATGTGGCCCATTAACTCTCCCTGGGGGGTTCCGATAACCCTCCGGCACTCCGGTTTTCTCCGAAATCACCCGGAACACTTCCGGTGTCCGAATATAGTCGTCCAATATATCAACATTTATGTCTCGGCCACTTCGAGACTCCTCGTCATGTCCGTGATCACATCCGGGACTCCGAACAAACTTCGGTACATCAAAACTTATAAACTCATAATAAAACTGTCATCGTAACGTTAAGCGTGCGGACCCTACGGGTTCGAGAACTATGTAGACATGACCTAGAACTATTCTCGGTCAATAACCAATAGTGGAACCTGGATGTTCATATTGGTTCCTACATATTCTACGAAGATCTTTATCGGTCCAACCGCATAACAACATACGTTGTTCCCTTTGTGATCGGTATGTTACTTGCCCGAGATTCGATCGTCGGTATCCAATACCTAGTTCAATCTCGTTACCGGCAAGTCTCTTTACTCGTTCCGTAATACATCATTTCATAACTAACTCATTAGTTACAATGCTTGCAAGGCTTATAGTGATGTGCATTATCGAGAGGACCCAGAGATACCTCTCCGACAATCGGAGTGACAAAACCTAATCTCGAAATACGCCAACCCAACATGTACCTTTGGAGACACCTGTAGTACTCTTTATAATCACCCAGTTACGTTGTGACGTTTGGTAGCACCCGAAGTGTTCCTCCGGTAAACGGGCGTTCCATAATCTCATAGTTACAGGAACATGTATAAGTCATGAAGAAAGCAATAGCAACATACTAAACAATCAAGTGCTAGGCTAACGGAATGGGTCATGTCAATCACATCATTCTCCTAATGATATGATCCCGTTAATCAAATGACAACTCATGTCTATGGTTAGGAAACTTAACCATCTTTGATTAACGAGCTAGTCAAGTAGAGGCATACTAGTGACACTATGTTTGTCTATGTATTCACACATGTATTATGTTTCCGGTTAATACAATTCTAGCATGAATAATAAACATTTATCATGATATAAGGAAATAAATAATAACTTTATTATTGCCTCTAGGGCATATTTCCTTCAGCCCCCACTTGCATAGAGTCAATAATCTAGTTCACATCGCCATGTGATTTAACACCAATAATCATATATGTATATTATTAACACCCATAGTGCACATCGTCATGTGACCAACACCCAAAGGGTTTATCTAGTTCACATCTCTATGTGATTAACACCCAAAGAGTACTAAGGTGTGATCATGTTTTGCTCGTGAGAGAAGCTTAGTCAACAGATATGTCACATTCAGAGCCGTATGTATTTTGCAAATATTCTATGTCCACAATGCTCTGCACGGAGCTACTCTAGCTAATTGCTCCCACTTTCAATATGTATCCAGATTGAGACTTAGAGTCATTTGGATTGGTGTAAAAGTTTGCATCGTTGTAACTTTTTATGACGGGCTCTTTTATCACCTCCATAATCGAGAAACATCTCCTTAGTCCACTAAGGATAATTTTGACCAATGTCCAGTGGTCTACTCCTAGATCACTATTGTACTCTCTTGCCAAACCATGGCAGAGTATACAATAGGTCTGGTCCATAGCATGGCATACTTTTATAGAACCTACGACTGATGCATAGGGAATGACTTTCATTCTTTTTCTATTTTCTGCCGTGGTCGGGATTTGAGTCTTACTCAATTTCATACCTTTGCAACACAGGCAAGAACTCTTTCTTTGACTGTTCTATTTTGAACTACTTCAAAATCTTGTCAAGGTATGTACTCATTGAAAATCTTTTCAAGCGTCTTGATCTATCTCAATAGATCTTGATGCTCAATATGTAAGTAGCTTTTACTAAGGTCTTTCTTTGAAAAACTCCTTCAAAACACTCCTTTATGCTTTGCAGAATAATTCTATATTATTTCCGATCAACAATATGTCATTCACATATACGTATCAGAAATGTTGTAGTGCTCCCACTCACTTTCTTGTAAATACAGGCTTCACCGCAAGTCTGTATAAAACTATATGCTTTGATCAACCTATCAAAGCGTATATTCCAACTCTGAGATGCTTGCACCAGTCCATAGATGGATCACTGGAGTTTGCACATTTTGTTAGCACCTTTAGGATTGACAAAACCTTCTGGTTGCATCATATACAACTCTTCTTTAAGAAAACCATTAAGGAATGCAGTTTTTGACATCCATTTGCCAGATTTCATAAAATGTGGAAATTGCTAAC
Organism: Triticum aestivum; assembly: GCF_018294505.1. Lineage (NCBI taxonomy): Eukaryota > Viridiplantae > Streptophyta > Magnoliopsida > Poales > Poaceae > Triticum > Triticum aestivum. The sequence goes on from NC_057804.1 coordinate 193,815,069, forward strand.
ATGATTCGGATAGACTTTTAAGCATCGATACGAGTGAGAAAATCTCATTGTATTCAACATCTTGAACTTTCTCAAAAACCTTTTTCGACAAGTCTAGCTTTGTAGATAGTAAGACTACTATCAACGTCCGTCTTCCTCTTGAAGATCCATTTATTTTCTATGGTTTGCCGATCATCGGGCAAGTCCACCAAAGTCCACACTTTGTTCTCATACATGGATCCTATCTCAGATTTCATGGCCTCCAGCCATTTTGCGGAATCTGGGCTCATCATTGCTTCCTCATAGTTCATAGGTTTATCATGGTCTAGTAACATGACTTTCAGAATAGGATTACCGTACCACTCTGGTGCAGACCGTATTCTGGAAGACCTACGAGGTTCTGTAGTAACTTGATCTGAAGTTTCATGATCATCATCATTAGCTTCCTCACTAATTGGTGTAGGAATCACTGGAACTGATTTCAGTGATGAACTATTTTCCAATTCGGGAGAAGGTACAGTTACCTCATCAAGTTCTACTTTCCTCCCACTCACTTCCTTCGAGAGAAACTCCTTCTCTAGAAAGGATCCATTCTTAGCAACGAATGTTTTGCCTTTGCATCTGTGATAGAAGGAGTACCCAACAGTTTCATTTGGGTATTCTATGAAGACGCACTTCTCCGATTTGGGTTTGAGCTTATCAGGTTGAAAATCTTTTTCATATAAGCATCGCAACTCCAAACTTTAAGAAATGACAGCTTAGGTTTACTGCTAAACCATAGTTCACACGGTGTCGTCTCAACGGATTTAGATGGTGCCCTTTTAACGTGAATGTAGTTGTCTCTAATGCATAACCCCAAAATGATAATGGTAAATTAGTAAGAGACATCATAGATTGCACCATATCCAATAAAGTGCGGTTACGACGTTCGGACACACCATAACGTTGTGGTGTTCCAGGTGGCATGAGCTGTGAAACTATTCCACATTATTTTAATTGAAGACCAAACTCGTAACTCAAATATTCGTCTCCGCGGTCAGATCGCAGAAACTTTATTTTCTTGTTACGATGATTTTTCCACTTCACTCTGAAATTCTTTGAACCTTTCAACTATTTCAGACGTATGTTTCATCAAGTAGATATACCCATATCTGCTCAAATCATCTTGTGAAGGTCAGAAAATAACGATACTTGCCACGAGCATCAACACTCATTGGATCGCATACATCGGTATGTATTATTTCCAATAATTCAGTAGCTTGTTCCATTCTTCCGGAGAACGGAGTTTTAGTCATCTTGCCAAAAAGGCACGGTTCGCAAGCATCAAATGATTCATAACCAAGTGATTCCAAAAATCCATCTTTAAGGAGTTTCTTCATGCGCTTTACACTGATATGACCCAAACGGCAGTGCCACAAATAAGTTGCACTATCATTATTAACTTTTCATCTTTTGGCATCAATATTATGAATATGTGTATCACTACGATCGAGATCCAACAAACTATGTTCATTGGGTGTATGACCATCGAAGGTCTTATTCATGTAAACAGAATAACAATTTATTCTCTAACTTTTAAATGAATAATCGTATCGTAATAAACATGATCAAATCATATTCATGCTCAACGCAAACGCCAAATAACATTTATTTAGGTTGAACACTAATCCTGAAAGTATAGGGAGTGTGTGATGATGATCATATTAATCTTGGAACTACTTCCAACACTCATCGTCACTTCCCCTTCAACTAGTCTCTGTTTATTCTATAACTCCTATTTCGAGTTACTAATCTTAGCAACCGAACAAGTATCAAATACTCAGGGGCTACTATAAACACTAGTAAGGCACACATCAAACACATGTATATCAAATATACCCTTGTTCACTTTGCCATCCTTCTTACTCACCAAATATTCACTCAACTCGGGTATTTGCTTGAAATATTAACTTCAATTACTGGAACATCTTATATGGTCCATGACGTTCAAAACATCTTTGAAGTCCCGATTCTAAGCCGTTAAGCATGGTGCACTAAACTATCAAGTAGTCATCATATTGAGCTAGCCAAACGTTCATAACGTTTGCATCTGCTCCTGCAATAGGTTTGTCACCTAGCGGTGCATTAAGGACATAATTCTTTTGTGCAGCAATGAGGATAAACCTCAGATCACGGATCCAATCCGCATCATTGCTACTAACATCTTTCAACACAGTTTTTCTCTAGGAACATATCAAAATAAACATATGAAAGCAACAACGTGAGCTATTGTTCTACAACATAATTTGCAAAATACTACCAAGTACTAAGTTCATGATAAATTTAAGTTCAATTAATCATATTACTTAAGAACTCCCACTTAGACAGACATCTCTCTAGTCATCTAAGTGATCACGTGATCCAAATCAACTAAACCATAACCGATCATCACGTGAGATGGAGTAGTTTTCAATGGTGAACATCACTATGTTGATCATATCTACTATATGATTCACGCTCGACCTTTCGGTCTCCGTGTTCCGAGGCCATATCTGCGTATGCTAGGCTCGTCAAGTATAACCTGAGTATTCTGCGTGTGCAAAACTGGCTTGCACCCGTTGTAGATGGACGTAGAGCTTATCACACCCGATCATCACGTGGTGTCTGGGCACGACGAACTTTGGCAACGGTGCATACTCAGGGAGAACACTTCTTGATAATTTTTAGTGAGAGATCATCTTAAAATGCTACCATCAATCAAAGCAAGATAAGATGCATAAAGGATAAACATCACATGCAATCAATATAAGTGATATGATATGGCCATCATCATCTTGTGCTTGTGATCTCCATCTCCGAAGCACCGTCGTGATCACCATCGTCACCGGCGTGACACCTTGATCTCCATGGTAGCATCGTTGTCGTTTATGCCATCTATTGCTTCTACGACTATCGCTACCACTTAGTGATAAAGTAAAGCAATTACAGGGCGTTTGCATTTCATACAATAAAGCGACAACCATATGGCTCCTGCCAGTTGCCGATAACTTCGGTTACAAAACATGATCATCTCATACAATATAATATAGCATCACGTCTTGACCATATCACATCACAACATGCCCTGCAAAAACAAGTTAGACGTCCTCTACTTTGTTGTTGCAAGTTTTATGTGGCTGCTACGGGCTTAGCAAGAACCGTTGTTACCTACGCATCAAAACCACAACGATAGTTTGTCAAGTTAGTGCTGTTTTAACCTTCGCAAGGACCGGGTGTAGCCACACTCGGTTCAACTGAAGTGAGAGAGACAGACACCCGCCAGTCACCTTTAAGCACGAGTGCTCGTAACGGTGAAACCAGTCTCGCGTAAGCGTACGCGTAATGTCGGTCCGGGCCGCTTCATCTCACAATACTGCTGAACCAAAGTATGACATGCTGGTAAGCAGTATGACTTATATCGCCCACAACTCACTTGTGTTCTACTCGTGCATATGACATCTACGCATAAAACCTGGCTCGGATGCCACTGTTGGGGAACGTAGTAATTTCAAAATATTTCCTACGTACACGCAAGATCATGGTGATGACATAGCAATGAGAGGGGAGAGTGTTGTCCACGTACCCTCGTAGACCGTAAGCGGAAGCGTTATGACAACGCTTTTGATGTAGTCGTACGTCTTCACGATCCAACCGATCCAAGTACCGAATGTACGGCACCTCCGGGTTCAGCACACGTTCAGCTCGATGACGTTCCCCGGCCTCCAATCCAGCAAAGCGTCGGGGATGAGTTCCGTCAGCACAACGGCATGGTGACGATGATGATGTTCTACCAGCGCAGGGCTTCGCCTAAACTCCGCGACGATATGACCGAGGTGGAATATGGTGGAGGGGGGCACCGCACACGGCTAAGGAACGATTCGTAGATCAACTTGTGTGTCCTAGGGTGCCCCCCTGCCCCATATATAAAGGAGCAAGGGGGAGGCCGGCCGGCCCCTTGGGGCTGCCAAGGAGGAGGAGTCCTCCTCCTAGTAGGAGTAGGACTCCCCCTTTCCTACTCCTACTAGGAGGGGGAAAGGAAGGGGGAGAGGGGGAAGGAAAGAGGGGGGCACCGCTCCCCCCTCCTAGTCCAATTCGGACTAGAGGGAGAGGGGGCACGCAGCCCACCCTGGCCGCCCTCTCTCTTCCCACCAAGGCCCATGTGGCCCATTAACTCTCCCTGGGGGGTTCCGGTAACCCTCCGGCACTCCGGTTTTCTCCGAAATCACCCTGAACACTTCTGGTGTCCGAATATAGTCGTCCAATATATCAATCTTTATGTCTCGACCACTTCAAGACTCCTCGTCATGTCCGTGATCACATCCGGGACTCTGAACAAACTTCGGTACATCAAAACTTATACATTCATAATAAAACTGTCATCGTAACGTTAAGCGTGCGGACCCTACGGGTTCGAGAATTATGTAGACATGAACTAGCACTATTCTCGGTCAATAACCAATAGTGGAACCTGGATGTTCATATTGGTTCCTACATATTCTACGAAGATCTTTATCGGTCCAACCGCATAACAACATACGTTGTTCCCTTTGTCATCGGTATGTTACTTGCCCGAGATTCGATCGTCGGTATCCAATACCTAGTTCAATCTCGTTACCGGCAAGTCTCTTTACTCGTTCCGTAATACATAATTTCATAACTAACTCATTAGTTACAATGCTTGCAAGGCTTATAGTGATGTGCATTACCGAGAGGGCCCAGAGATACCTCTCCGACAATCGCAGTGACAGAACCTAATCTCGAAATACGCCAACCCAACATGTACCTTTGGAGACACCTATAGTACTCCTTTATAATCACCCAGTTACGTTGTGACATTTGGTAGCACCCAAAGTGTTCCTCCGGTAAACGGGAGTTGCATAATCTCATAGTTATAGGAACATGTATAAGTCATGAAGAAAGCAATAGAAACATACTAAATGATCAAGTGCTAGGCTAACGGAATGGGTCATGTCAATCACATCATTCTCCTAATGATATGATCCTGTTAATCAAATGACAACTCATGTCTATGATTAGGAAACTTAACCACCTTTCATTAACGAGCTAGTCAAGTAGAGGCATACTAGTGACACTATGTTTGTCTATGTATTCACACATGTATTATGTTTACGGTTAATACAATTCTAGCATGAATAATAAACATTTATCATGATATAAGGAAATAAATAGTAACTTTATTATTGCCTCTAGGGCATATTTCCTTCACATGGGGCTTGAATTCACGTCCACAAGGTTAAGATCCTTGTGCTTTACCAACTGAGCAGGGACTTTGTAAATATAATGGATAAAAAGCTTTGTACCTTAAATTGTTGACAGAGGCAATATGTAGCCCCCAAGGGCTGGCTCGTTACAATGTGATGAGTCGGGTCTTCAATAAGGTGAGCAAAAAATGACTTTGCATTAGCCCCCAAGTGTCATGGTGCATGCTTGCAGCGACATGAGACTTGTGTATTTGATGTAATTTCAACTGAAATAATGTAGCCCCCAAGTGCCGGGTCGTAAGCTGCGGCAACTCGGGACTATTCCTTCAATTGTAGAATAAATCATATCTATTGATAATATGATAGCCATTGCGCAAAAGCAACTTTGGAAACCTTAATCATAATACTGGTTTGATAACCATAATAAAAATCCAGCCATGTTGGCTATTTGAATAATATACCCAATGATTTATAAGCGCATAATTCCAATAGCACAATCCAAATATATACTGGCGACTTATAGTCCAAAGCCAAGCCGGGTCAATAAACACCGGATTATAAGTGATTATGTACTGACAACTTCTAGTTGAAAGTCGAGCCGGGTTAACGAACACCGGGTTAATTTGATGACTGATAGTCATGCCGGGTCAATAGACACCGGTTCAACATAAAATTTATCAAAACAGAAAAATCTTGACAAAGGCAAATAAAACCGTGTAGTCGAGGCTTTTCAAGGGCTGCCAGACCCAAATTCGAGGCTTTTCATGGGCTGCCAGGCCGCTGAGTTAAACCATTTTTGCAAAGCCTTTTAAGATGTACCTCCAACTAACCAATCACCGTTTTAACTTTGACAAGTTCACGGTCTTAATGAGAGTAACTGTCATGGAATTGTCACGTCAGATGTCCTCGTGAAAGGACTTAGTTGTGGAGCCATCGTAACTAGGAAGCTTGGAGGGGTTAATTGGGACAAAGGACACGAGAGGTTTTATACTAGTTCGGCCCCTTACGGTGAAGGTAAGGCCTACGTCTAGTTGGGTTGGTATTGATGTTTCGATGACCAGGGAGCGAGATACGCTATGTCCGGCTCTCGATGAGTTGTTTCTTGCCCTAAGCTGCCAGCAGGTCATCCCCTTATATACACGGGTTGACGCCCTATGGCTTACAGAGTCCCGGCCGTCTTATAAACAACGTCCAGCTCGGTGACTAGTTAAATCTACCTTATGATACAAGTCATGGCATTATGGCGGTTTACTACAATGGGCCTTAAGTCGCCTGTGGGCTTAAGCCCTTTATTGAACCGCCATCTTCATGCTTGGTCTTGGGCTTCTTCCTGGTGAGTCTTCTTTGCGTAACCCGGCCCCTCCTGGGTGGCTTACACAAATAGTTATATCCCCAACATTAGGCCCCAGATTGATTTGAACATGTTCATGTCAATCTTAAAATACCTTTAAAGAATAAATCTTCAGTCTTCTGACTGTGCAGAAGGTTTTCTTTAACCCGCCATGACATCATCTTTTGGATCCGTGTTAACCCGGCGTGACGTCATCCTTTCTTAAATTCCTTTTCTATTCCACCGTATCCTTCAACGGATCTCTGCTTTTATTGACTGTTCCGAAAATCAAGGCGTCGGGGCCGCTGGATAATAACTCTTATCTCCTTGTTTCTCGCGCCGTCTCAGTTATCCTCTCCTTATAAATAGGCGCGACTTAGGTCTTCCATTATTCCCTCTTTCAGTCGTCTTCTTCCTCCGATGAATGTGCTCCACTTGATAACCCTTGAAATGTCCAGCCACAGCATCTACTTCACGTCGATAAGCCGCCATGAGAGGATCCTTGGAATCCCACTTGCCTGACACCTGTTGAGCCACGAGATCTGAGTCGCCCAGACACCTTACCTGGCTTAAGTTCATATCCTTGGCCATCCGGAGACCATGGAGTAAGGCCTCGTATTCAGATGCATTGTTAGTACATGGGAACATAAGCCGGAGTACATAACGAAATTTATCACCTCGAGAGGAAGTTAAAACAATTCCATCCCCCGAGCCTTCTAGCTGTCTGGACCCGTCAAAGTGAATAGTCCAATATGTGTTATCTGGCTTCTCCTCAGGTGCATGCAACTCTGTCCAATCATTGATAAAGGCCACCAAGGCCTGAGACTTAATAGCAGTACGTGGCATGTACTTCAAACCATGAGGCCCAAGCTCGATAGCACTTGGCGACTCGTCCTGTGGCCTCCCTATTCTGGATGATGTCTCCCAAAGGGGCAGAACTTACCACAGTTTAGGATGACTTTGAAAGTACTGCTTCAACTTCCGGTTGGCCATAAACACTCCATAAACGAGTTTCTGCCAATGTGGATATCTTTGTTTAGACTCAATGAGCACCTCACTGATATAGTAAACCGGCCGTTGAACCGGATGCTCCTTGCCAGCTTCCTTACGCTCCACCATGATGGCAACACTAACCGCTCGTGAATTAGCAGCCACATACAACAACAACGGCTCTCTATCAATGGGAGCCACAAGAACCGGTGGCTCAGACAATTGCCTCTTCAAGTCTTCAAAGGCAGCATCTGCAACCTCACTCCAGACAAAAGTGTCAGTTTTCTTCATCATCTGATATAATGGAAGAGCCTTCTCACCTAACCGGCTTATGAACCGGCTTAAAGCGGCAACACGACCCGCCAGTCGCTGAACATCATTGATGCACGCCAGCTTAGCCAGAGAGGTAATCGCCTTAATCTTCTCCGGATTAGCTTCAATGCCTCTGTTTGATACCAGAAATCCTAAGAGCTTGCCCGCAGGTACACCAAACACACACTTGGAAGGGTTAAGCATCATCTTGTAAACCCGGAGATTATCAAAGGTCTCTTTCAAGTCAGATATCAAGGTTTCATTTTCTCTGGACTTCACCACAATGTCATCTACGTAAGCATGAACATTACACCCAATTTGAGCATGCAAACAGTTCTGCACACACCGCTGATAAGTCGCCTGGGCACTTTTGAGTCCAAATGGCATAGATACATAACAGAAGGCTCCAAACGGAGTGATGAAAGTTGTCTTCTCCTGGTCCTTAACTGCCATCTTGATCTGATGATAACCAGAGTAAGCATCCAAGAAGCTCAAACGTTCACAACCCGCCGTAGCATCAATGATTTGATCAATACGGGGGAGAGCAAAGGGATCAGCCGGACAAGCCTTGTTTAAGTCTGTGTAATCCACACCCCGCCAAGTGTCGTTCTTCTTGAGCACTTACACCGGGTTAGCCAACCACTCCGGGTGGAAAACTTCAACAATAAACCCGGCCGCTAAGAGCCGGGCGACCTCTTCCCCAATAGCTTTTCGCCTCTCTTTGTTGAATCGTTAGAGAAACTGCCTGACCGGCTTATACTTTGGATCAATATTGAGAGTGTGCCCAGCGAGTTCCCTCGGTACACCTGGCATGTCAGAAGGTTTCCATGCAAAGATGTCCCGGTTCTCACGGATGAACTCGATGAGTGCGCTTTCCTATTTAGGATCCAAATTGGCACTGATACTGAACTACTTAGAGGCATCTCCTGGGGTAAAGTCAACAAGCTTTGTCTCAGCGGCCGATTTAAACTTCAACGTCGGGTCATGCTCAGTAGTTGGTTTCTTGAGGGAGGTCATATCCGCCGGGTCAACATTGTCTTGATAAAATTTGAGCTCCTCCGCGGCATAGGTAGACTCAGCATAAGTCGTGTCGCCTTCTTCACATTCCAAGGCCACCTTTCGACTCCCATGCACAGTGATGGTGCCCTTGTAACCCAGCATCTTGAGCTGTAAGTAAACGTAACATGGTCGTGCCATGAATTTAGCATAAGCCGGTCGCCCAAACAGAGCATGATATGGGCTCCTGGTTTTAACCACTTCAAACGTCAATTTCTCAGCCCTGGAGTCATACTCATCTCCAAAGGCCAACTCCAATTCAATCTTACCAATTGGGTAAGCCGACTTACCCGGAACCACCCCATGGAAAACAGTGTTGGATGTTCTCAAATTCTTCTCAGTCAACCCCATGCGCTGAAAGGTCTCGTAGTAGAGGATATTGATGCTGCTACCGCCGTCCATGAGTACCTTAGTGAATTATATCCACCAACTTGGGGTGCTACCACCAAGGCTAACTGACCCGGATTATCGACCTGTGGAGGGTGATCCTCTCTGCTCCATATAATGGGCTGTTCTGACCATCTCAAATAACGAGGAATTGCCGGCTCAATAGAATTCATGGCCCTCTTATGAACCTTCTGGTCACGTTTGCATAAACTAGTGGTAAACACGTGATACTGCCCACCACTCAACTGTTTCGGATGGCTTTGATAACCCGACTGCTGTTGCCCTCCTTGACCAGACTACTGCTGACTATTACCACCTGGATGCCCCTGAAAGCCGGAATTTGAACCACCGCCCGGGCCATGAAAACCGCCAGCCCCTGAGCCGCCGCCAGATCCATGACTGCCATCAAAGGTGTTGGAATTTTTAAATGCCTCCATGATCGCGCAATCCTTCCATAGGTGTGTGGCGGGGCGCTCCCGGGTGCCGTGTCTCGGGCAGGGCTCATTGAGTAGCTGCTCAAGAGATGGGCCTGACCCGCCGGATCGAGGCGGCTTACCCTTATGTCTCCTATTGTTACCTTGCGCATTGGCATTGGCCACAAACTCCGGGTTACCATCCGCCTTACGCTTATTGCCGCTTTGATTCCCTGGGTTATGCTGTTGACCCTTTCCATTGCCGTTCCTTTTTACCTTCCCGGTCTTCTCATTGTTAGACGTGGGATCCTTGGTACTATCAGAATCGGCATATTTGACTAAAGCCGCCATCAGCGTACCCATATCCTTGCAGTCACGTTTAAGGCGCCCCAGTTTCTGCCTCAGTGGCTCAAAGCTGCAATTCTTCTCCAACATAAGGACTGCAGAACCGGCATCCATCTTGTCAGATGAATAAATTATCTCCTTGACCCAGCGTACCCAATGGGTGGTGGATTCACCCTCCCCCTGCTTACAATTCGTCAAGTCCACGATCGACATAGATTGCTTACAGGTGTCCTTGAAGTTCTGGATGAAACGGGCTTTTAACTCTTCCCATGAACCAATGGAATTGGGTGGAAAACCTTTTAACCAAGACCGGGCCGTTCCATCTAGCATCATGGTGAAATATTTAGCCATTGCTGCGTCACTGACTTCCAACAGCTCCATGGCCATCTCATAACTCTCGATCCATGCTCCGGGATGTAAGTCGGCCGTGTAATTCGGCACCTTTCGAGGTCCCTTGAAGTCCTTGGGCAGGCGCACGTTGTGCAAAGCCGGCACCAAACAAGGAACACCACCGGTTCTAGTGGCTACTCCTGCCTCAACAGAAGTCCTTGGATACTCTGGGATATCCTGATGAGCCGCCTGTTGAGCCGCCAGCTGAGATGCCCGCTCGTTCTCCTGATGTATTCGGTCTTGCACCGGGTTATAGCCACCGTGTTGGTTACGGCGTTGGGCGTTGCTTGACAAAGCTTGGGACTCCATGTGCCTGCTGTAACTCGGGCTCCGGTTCTGACGAGGTGGTGCTAACCAAGGCGGAGGAGTTGAATGAATCTTGTCTCTGCTGTAAGAATAGGTCTCTTGCTGAGCCAGGGCCGTCTGGAGAAGCTCTCTGACCCTCCGGGTCTCCACCGCTGTCGTGTCGTCACCGTCCATGGGCAGAGCCGCCAAGCACGCCGAAGCCGCGATTAAGTTCTCCATGGGGTTGGAAAAGTGACCCTCCGGTATCAGCACATAACGCGGTGGCGCCATGCTCACATGAGGAGGTGGCATCTCTCGAGGCTGAGCCGGTCCTCCTACTCCGCCTATCATAAACTGATTGGCATCTGGCGGGTTACTTGGGCCGGCTCCGGGTGTAGCGAAAAGAACCCGACGGTCATAATTTGGAGGTAAACGGGACTGGGTTTTCTGGTGTCTCCTCCTCATTACCTCATTGGACGCGTTTAAGCTCATCGTGAGCTAGTAAGCTTCTGACTACAACCGCTGTGCCCGGGCATCGAGAGTCGCCCGCTCTGTAGCTAGTCTAGTATCTTCAGCTGCCAAGGCCTCCTTGGCCTGAGCTATCTCCTCACGCACCCGTGCCACCTCCGCATCATGCTCATCTTTGTTCGCAGGGATAACCATGGCGGTTAACAGGGCCGTAAGCTTGTCCATGAGGTCTATCAACACCTGAGCCGGTGGGCGCACAGGGCCACCTGCCCCGGCTATCCCTATCCCGGATGTTATTATTGCAGCAGCCGTAGAGTTAGAGCCGGGCTGAGTCCCAGCCATGAAGATTCCTGCCCATCTGGGCGGCTCATAGGGGTCCGGAATACTGATGCCATCGGAACAGCCCCCGAGCACGCCATCTTGCACCTGATACAACGAATCTGTTGAACCGGCGGACGAATCACCGTCTGAGAGGACGGCCGTCTCACCATCATCTTCAGATCCTTTAGAAAGTTCCTCTCCATGGATGCAGCCCACGAAAGCACGCTTCATGACGGGTTGAGCTCGGGTCTTCCTCGCACGCTGAGCCGTCTCGATGAGGTCGGTGGTGCTATCCGGCTCAGGTCCTGGCTCTCCGATCCGGCTGATGAAGACGTGGATTCCGCCGAAGGGCCGGTACCCGTACTCAATTGAGCCGGCGTCGGAGCCCCAGCCTTCGTCGTCGATGTAGATCTTGTTGCGACGACTCTTGGTCATCCGGCCCGCTACGTATCCGTTGAGCCCTTCGAAGTTGCCCTTCAAGAACTCCATCGTGCGCTCGCCCCATGATGGGCGCCAACTGTCGTGGAATTGTCACGTCATATGTCCTCGTGAAAGGACTTAGTTGTGGAGCCATCGCAACTAGGAAGCTTGAAGGGGTTAATCAGGACAAAGGACACGAGAGGTTTTATACTAGTTCGGCCCCTTACGGTGAAGGTAAGGCCTACGTCTAGTTGGGTTGGTATTGATGTTTCGATGACCAGGGAGCGAGATACGCTATGCCCGGCTCTCGATGAGTTGTTTCTTGCCCTAAGCCGCCAGCAGGTCGTCCCCTTATATACACGGGTTGACGCCCTATGGCTTACAGAGTCCCGGACGACTTATAAACAGCGTTCGGCTCGGTGACTAGTTAAATCTACCTTATGATACAAGTCATGCCATTAAGGCGGTTTACTACAATGGGCCTTAAGTCGCCTGTGGGCTTAAGCCCTTTATTGAACCGCCATCTTCATGCTTGGTCTTGGGCTTCTCTCTAGTGAGTCTTCTTTGCGTAACCCGGCCCCTCCTAGGCAGCTTACACAAATAGTTATATCCCCAACAGTAACTGTCAAACGTTTGGAGGGTCATGCCAGGATTACCTGGATAGGAGTGTCTTACTTGATGAAGGCAGGTTAACCCGGGGTTTAAGGTAAATATACCAGGCTTCCAAGCCGTGGGTTGATACCCAGCTACAAGGGTCCTTTAAAACTCCTTGGTATTTGACACAAGGAGCCCCCAAGTAACGTGATGAGATGTGCTCATTGGGTGCCTATGTTTGAGCTGTGCATAGCATCCAGACTCTCTTTGGCCCCTTGGGTGTGAAGCTCCCAAGCTTTGTTGTGGCGTGATAGCCGGTTTAATGGACAGAACTCTGATTTGTCAGCTGAAGCCCCCATGTAACCAATAATATGATAAGCCAATAAGGCGGGATACCCATGTTTGAACCGCGCGTCATGGCAACAAGTCCTCTTTGGTAACCTTTAACTTTTCTGAGAACTCGAACTTGCGAGAGATGAATTCTTTTTGAGCTGGAATTTTGAACCGGATATTGACAGCTTCAGAGATTTGTGGGAGATAGATTTCCCCGTGAACCGGATTGTAAACCGGATATTTGGAGAGCTTCAACGTTTTATGAGAGAGAGATGTCTCTTGAACCGGAATCCTTTCTGATGACCCGGAACTTCTTCATTAAGCCGGGATTTTGTCATATACTTTTTGAGCCGGAAATTGTCTGACGGCCTTTAAATTTTCATCAATATAGCAGTAGCCTCCGGGACCGGGTTATCTTTCCCTTCAACATCCTGGTGCACTTGAATTTGCTGAAACTGGCAAGATTTGATCATAACAGAAGGTATATATCATCATAGCCCCCGAGTCTTAAGATGACTCAAGGAGTTGTCTTAAGATTCTCCGTACTTGACCATAGCAGAAGGTATATATCGTTGGTGTTGATAGCATGATGTGAATCCACAGAAGATTGAGGTGACTGTGGTGGGTTATAAATGATCCCATATGAGCCGTGTCAGCTACTCGGCCAATGGTTCCTTCCAACTGGGTATTTGAAGTTAACCAAACGGTAGTGAGAGCGATTGGTCCGCATGTCCATTGAACCATCCAGGGCAGACAACGGCTGATGATAACTTGCCTCCAATTTGCTGGAAGAAAACCGGGCTACCCAAGCAGTGACTGGCTTTTTACTCAATAAAATAGCTCATGCAAACAGATGCGGCCCAGTGTGTTGATGTAGACCAGGCCGTGAGAGACGGATGACAAGGACGACCGCAACATCAGAGGCAGCTCGGACAGATGAGTCGGCCTCGGCATTGTAAGCCGGTGCGGACGGGGAAAATCGGCACCGGTGTCATAAACCGGCATGGACGGGCGAGTTAATTGCGGGTACAGTCCCGGCAAGCTGATGTAAACCGGGCCACAGAGACGGCGACTTGCTCACGTTCATTCACCGGTGGTATGACACGGACAAAACGCCAGTGCAGAACATTGCTAGCGCATGCTCTGTGCCCGTAATATAACACCTCATTTGTAATGAACAATTGTCCTGCGTCAAAAAATATCATATGCCAAAGTAATTGTTCACACAATATATGCTATAAAAAAAAACCGGACGGATATCACCTGATTTTTTTCCGAAGGTAATAAGTGTTGATGCTGGTGCCATATAACACTGAATATGCACGTCATGCTCCGCTGATGTGATGTAGCATACCATCCACATGACCCTTTTTTTCAACACGCAAGACAATCCCTCCAATCAATCTCCTCTTATCCAACACTCCCCACTTCCCTGTTTCCTTCAGGTGGCGTCAAGCGCAAGAGGTTAGGCAGGATGACTCGGCGGCCAAGGCGGAGGAGGAGCGTTGCAGGGGTCGGTTGCAGGGGAAAACGGAGTCGGCAAGAGCGCTCGTGGCAGAGCCGCCGGCGCGGTGGAGGAGATAAGGCGGGACACAGCCGCGGCCGCCATGGGAGCGATAGGGTGGAGGAGACGGCCGAGGAAGGGTCCGGGTGCGCGGTGGTGGAGGCGTAGCCGTGGCGCGGGGGAGCTGCTGTGGACGCAAAAGACAGCAGCGGTGCTCGGGGTCGAGCTTAGCGGCGATAGAGGAAACGCAGGGGCGCAGCCTCGGGCACCAGACAAGGCGCATGCGGCTCTCAGAGGAAAAGAAAACGTCCCGGTGATGGCAGTTTGCCAATCGAGTCTGCACCGCAGCGGTTTAGCCGCTCGGCGGACTAAATCGGCGCGACAATTTTGAGGATATCACGCGAGGCCGCGGCGACTCACGGCGCAGGGGACGGCTGTGACCCGGTGGGAGTTGCGGGACCAGACTGAGTTCGTGGTATCTCTGCTTTCCGAGTCGCGGTTTCAGGTGAGACGGCTTGATGAATCGTGGTTGCAGAGGGCAGGGCTGGCGATTTGGCAGCTCAAATCATGGTTGCAAAGGGCTGCCGCCCAAGTCAATGCTCGACGGCGGGTTGAAGCAGAAACCGTGGCAGTAACAAGTCAGGGGCCATGGGTTGGAGGCCGTGACTGGTTCTCTCTAGGTGGAAGTGGAGAGCGACGGGGAGGGTCCACCAGGCGGCGATTTGAACGGAGGCAGAAACGAGTCGGGGGCCACGGGTGAGCCGGCGTTGCAGCTTTAAGCGAGGCAGTAGTGGCCAAAGTACACAGAGGCGTCGGCGAGGCCGGCGGAGGTGACTCGACGGCCGGGTCGTCATTGCTGGTGGCGCTGGCGGCTTGGTGCGTCGGCAGAGGTGACTCGACGGCCGGGTCGTCGTTGCTGGTGGAGCTGGCAGTTTGGTGCGTCGGCAGAGGTGACTCGACGGCCGGGTCGTCGTTGCTGGTGGCGCTGGCGGCGATTTGGCGAGGCTGGAGAGCCGCGGTGTTGATGGCGGTTTGAGGTGGAGTCCGGTGCGGTGGCGGTTTAGTCCATAGTGGCGGATTAAGGGCACCAGGACGAATCCATTGCGGCCCAGCGGCGAGTCAGACAGAGGTGGCTCGGTACGGGGACGGCTCGTCAGAGCTGATTTTTGTTTGCTGCGGCTTCGATGCAGGGGAACGAACCGGAGCAGAGGGGATGCCCACCAGGAAAAAGGTGCAGTGGCGGTTTGAGCAGGTCGCGAAGACGGCGATTCGAAGAGGTAATGGCCGCTGGGGCGACCGGCGACTCAACCGGGGTCACGGCGAATCACCGCCCGACCGGTGGAGGGAGAGGCAGAAGCGGAGACCATGGCACCTCCCAGTGGCAATCGAGGCAGCAGGTTGCAAGAGGAATCCAGATTGTGACCGGATCCGTTTCCGGGTCGTTGTCAAGGAGATGAGGCGAATCCATCCCTGCCTGTTCAAAACTGACGTAGTATTATAGTATTCAAATAGCACTAGCAGTTGTACGTGGATGATAACATGACTTGGCTCCATTTTTTGTAATAGATAGTACTCCGGCGCACTTGACTCCATTCAGTGGAGTAGTAGCAACAATGATTCAATCCTCTTGGGGGTTGCCCCTGTCGCACTTGTAATAAGTAGTAGTTGCAAGGTTCAATCCGTCTGGGTCGTAGTAGTTGAGACAGAGATGATGGCGACTCTTTACGCCGCGGTGGATCTGAAACAGATGTGGAGCAGGGCCCGACCCGGATTAGAAATAGAAATAGGCCAGGCGGTTTTGAGGTATATCCGTCTTAATCCGGCGGCTCAGAGATAACTCGGGGGCGGTTCATGGTGAAACAGCAACACTGGACGCACCGGCCACGGTTGCGGCCTTGACCAAGTTGATCGAAGGCTAAAATTACTCTTTGACTCCGATCTGCATACTGTTGCCCAAGTAGTTTTCGACCGTAAAACTCAGAGTCAATGTAGATCGTCCAAACTGGCTCTTCTTCATTTGAAAATCCGTGAGTTTCTCGAAACCCTAGTTGAGATCCCTCCAAAAACTCATCACCATCGTGCGCAGGCTCCACGGTGGGTGCCAACTGTCGTGGAATTAACACGTCAGATGTCCTAACGGAAGGACTTTGTCGTGAGGCCAACGCATCCATGTGGTAGCTTGAGAGGGATTGAGCGGAATCGAGAGACGCAACACGCAATACAAGTGTTTAGATAGCTTCAGGCCCCGGGAAACATCATCCGATAAAACCCTACATGCTGTTTGAGGTTAGATCTCATTATCATCACCAGGGAGTTGCCGTAAACCGGCTCTCCTCTAATTGTGTCTAGCCCTAGAGATTGTTTCTTTCTCCCCCCTCTTTGGGGAGCCCTGCCCCTCCTTATACAAGTTGAAGGGGCGGGTTACATGTAGAGTCCATCTCGGACTAAGACTTAAACTATTTTGACTTCCTTTCCTGGGCTTCTTAACGTCTGCCTGTTTAACATTGTCTGCCGGTTTAACATTGTCTGCCGGTTTAACATTGTCTGCCGGTTTAACATGGTCTGCCGGTTTAACATTGTCCTAACTCTGCCGGTGCTACCATCTGTCTTAACTCTGCCAGTTTACCGTCTGTCTTAGCCATCTGTCTTGACTCTCCGCCGGTTTACCATCCGCCAGTTTACCAAGTCGCAGCCGGTTTACAACTCCAGCCGGGTCATACCGCAGGGTATATCCCCGACAGCGGCCGAGCTGCTGGTGGAGCCACGGGCTGGCGCGAGCATTGGCCGAGCGGCGGCGTGCTACCTCTTGAGCATGCGTTGGTTTTCCCTTGAAGAGGAAAGGGTGATGTAGAAAAGTAGCGTAAATATTTGCCTCAGTTTTTGAGAACCAAGGTATCAATCCAGTAGGAAATAACACGCAAGTCACCTACTACCTGCACAAACAATCAAGAACCTTGCAACCAACGCGATAAAGGGGTTGTCAATCCCTTCACGTTCACTCGCATAAGTGAGATCTGATAAAGGTAATAAGATAAATATTTTTGGTATTTTTGTTGTATAGATTGGAAAGAAAGATTGCAAAATAAAAGAACGGCGACAGAAATTGGCAAGTTAATGGTAAACTAATATGATGTAAAATAGACCCGGGGGCCATAGGTTTCACTAGTGGCTTCTCTCAAGATAGCATGTATTACGGTGGGTGAACAAATTACTGTCGAGCAATTGATAGAAAATCGCATAGTTATGAGAATATCTAGCCAATGATCATGAATATAGGCATCATGTCCGTGTCAAGTAGACCAAAACGATTCTGCATCTACTACTATTACTCCACACATTGACCGCTATCCAGCATGCATCTAGAGTATTTAGTTCATAAGAACAGAGTAACACATTAAGCAAGATGACATGATGTAGAGGGATAAACTCAAGCAATATGATATAAACCCCATCTTTTTATCCTTGATTGCAACAATACAATATGTGCCTTGCTGCCCCTACTGTCACTGGGAAAGGACACCGCAAGATTGAACCCAAAGCTAAGCACTTCTCCCATTGCAATAAAGATCAATCTAGTAGGCCAAACTAAACTGATAATTCGAAGAGACTTGCAAAGATATCAAATCATGCATATAAGAATTCAGAGAAGAACCAAATAATATTCATAGATAATCTTGATCATAAATCCACAATTCATTGGATCTCGGCAAACACACCGGCAAAAGTATTACATCGAATAGATCTCCTTGAACATCAAGGAGAACTTTGTATTGAGAATCAAAGAGAGAGAAGAAGCCATATAGCTAATAACTATGGACCCGAAGGTCTGTGGTAAACTACTCACGCTTCATCGGAGAGGCCATGGTGTTGATGTAGAAGCCCTCTGTGATCGATTCCCCCTCCGACAGATCGCCGAAAAAGGTCCCAAGATGGGATCTCACGGGTACAGAAGGTTGCGGCGGTGGAAAAGTGGTTTCATGGCTCCACCTGATGTTTTTAGGGTATAAGAGTATATATAGGCGAAAGAAGTACGTCGGTGGAGCTTCATGGGGCCCACGAGGGTTGGGGCGCGCCTACCCCCCTAGGCACACCCTCCTGCCTCGTGGCCGCCTCGTGGCCGCCTTGCGGAGTTCCAGACTTCAACTCCAAATCTTCTGCATTACGTTTGTTCCAAGAAAGATCATCGCGAAGTTTTCATTCCGTTTGGATTCCGTTTGGTATTCCTTTTCTGCAAAACACTGAAATAGGCAAAAAAATAGAAACTGGCACTGGGCCTTCGGTTAATAGGTTAGTCCCAAAATCAATATAAAAGAGCATATTAAAGCCCATTAAACATCCAAAAAAGATAATATAATAGCATGGAACAATAAAAAATTATAGATATGTTGGAGACGTATCAAGCATCCCCAAGCTTAATTGCTGCTCGTCCTCGAGTAGGTAAATGATAAAAACAGAATTTTTGATGTGGAATTCTACCTGACATAATTATCAATGTAATTTTCTTTATTGTGGCATGAATGTTCAGATCCCAAAGATTCAAGACAAAAGTTTAATATTGACATCAGAATAATAATACTTCAAGCATACTAACAAAGTAATCATGTCTTCTCAAAATAACATGGCCAAAGAAAGTTCATCCCCACAAAATCATATAGTTTGGCTATGCTCCATTTTCATCACACAAAATATTCAAATCATGCGCAACCCCGGTTTTAGCCAAGCAATTGTTTCATACTTTAGTATTTTCAAACTTTCTCAACTTTCACGCAATACATGAGCGTGAGCCATGGACATAGCACTATAGGTGGAATAGAATGGTGATTGTGGAGAAGACAAAAGAGGAAGATGGTCTCACATCAACTAGGCGTATTAATGGGCTATGGAGATGCCCATCAATAGATATCAATGTGAGTGAGTAGGGATTGCCATGCAACGGATGCACTAGAGCTATAAATGTATGAAAGCTCAACAAAAGAAACTAGTGGGTGTGCATCCAACTTGCTTTCTCATGAAGACCTAGGGCATTTGAGGAAGCCCATCTTTGGAATATACAAGCCAAGTTCTAAACAAAAATTCCCACTAGTATATGAAAGTGACAAAACAAGAGACTCTCTATCATGAAGATCATGGTGCTACTTTGAAGCACAAGTGTGGGAAAAAAGGATAGTTGCATTGTCCCTTCTCTCTTTTTCTCTCATTTTTTTAAAGACTCCCCTCTTTTTTTGGAGACTCTTTCTTATTTTTTTGGAGACTCTTTTGGCCTCTTTTTTTCCTCACACAGGACAATGCTCTAATAATGAAGATCATCACACTTCTATTTATTTACAACTCAAGAATTACAACTAAATACTTAGAACAAAATATGACTCTATATGAATGTCTCCGGCGGTGTACCGGGATGTGCAATGAATCAATAGTAACATGTAGTAAAAATTATGAATGGTGGCTTTGCCACAAATACGATGTCAACTACATGATCATGCAAAGCAATATGACAATGATGGAACGTGTCATAATAAACGGAACGGTGGAAAGTTGCATGGCAATATATCTCGGAATGGCTATGGAAATGCCATAATAGGTAGTTATGGTGGCTGTTTTGAGGAAGGTATATGGTGGGTGTATCGTACCGGCGAAAGTTGTGTGGTACTAGAGAGGCTAGCATTGGTGGAATGGTGAGAGTGCGTATAATCCATGGACTCAACATTAGTCATAAAGAACTCACATACTTATTGCAAAAATCTACAAGTCATCAAAACAAAGTACTACACGCATGCTCCTAGGGGAAGGGTTGGTAGGAGTTAACCATCACGCGATCCTGACCTCCACACATAAGGAAGACAATCAAAGAATAAATCGTGCTTCAAATTAGTTACACAACGGTTACCATACGTGCATACTACGGGACTTGCAAACCTCAACTCAAGTATTTCTCAAATTCACAATTACTCTACTAGCATGACTCTAATATCACCACCATCATATCTCAAAACAATCATCAAGCATCAAACTTCTCATAGTATTGAATGCACTTTATATGAAAGTTTTTATTATACCCATCTTGGATGCCCATCACATTAGGACTAGTTTTATAACCAAAGCAAATTACCATTCTGTTCTAAAAGACTCTCAAAATAATATAAGTGAAGCATTAGAGATCAATAATTTGTATAAAATAAAACCACCACCGTGCTCTAAAAATACATAAGTGAAGCACTAGAGAAAAATTATCTAGCTCAAAAGATATAAGTGAAGCACATAGAGTATTCTAATAAATTCTAATTCATGCGTGTCTATCCAAAAGTTGTGTACAGCAAGGATGATTGTGTTAAACTAAAAGCAAAGACTCAAATCATACAAGACGCTCGAAGCAAAACACATATCATGTGGTGAATAAAAATATAGCCCCAAGTAAAGTTACCGATAGACGAAGACGAAAGAGGGGATGCCTTCCGGGATATCCCCAAGCTTAGGCTTTTGGTTGTCCTTGAATTTTACCTTGGGGTGCCTTGAGCATCCCCAAGCTTAGGCTCTTGCCACTCCTTATTCCAAAATCCATCAAATCTTTACCCAAAAACTTGAAAACTTCACAACACAAAACTTAACAGAAAATCTCATGAGCTCCTTTAGTATAAGAAAACAAACTACCACTTTAAGGTACTGTAATGAACTCATACGTTATTTATATTGGTGTTAAACCTAATGTATTCCAACTTCTCTATGGTTCATACCCCCCGATACTACTCATAGATTCATCAAAATAAGCAAACAACACACGAAAAATAGAACAGTCTGTAGCAATCTGTAACTTCAGAATACTTATGTAATTCCAAAAACCCTGAGAAATCAGGAAGTCCTAAGAATTTTGTCTACCAATATTCTGAAGAAAGAATCAACTGAAAAGCACGTTCCTGTGATTTATGAAAATTATTTCGTGCATGCAAAAGTTTCTGTTTTTCAGCAGGATCAAATTAACTATCACCATAGGCTATCCTAAAGGTATTACTTGGCACAAACACTAATTAAAACACAAAACCACATCTAACTAGAGGCTGGATGAATTTTTTATTACTAAACAGGAACAAAAAGCAAAGAACAAAAATAAAATTGGGTTGCCTCCCAACAAGCGTTGTCGTTTAACGCCCCTAGCTAGGCATAAAATCAAGAATAGATCCAGGTATTGTCATATTCGTTATACAATTCTTTAATTGAACATGTTTGACCCTTAGGAGATTCTTTGGTTTTACTAATGATCAAACTCCTAGGCAAGAAATCGAGAAATTCATTTGTAGTAAAAGGTTCCTTAATGATATCAAAAAAGTGGGGGTGAACACTTACTGATTTAAGGTCTTCATTTTCCTTACTAGAAGATTCACCCTTATTTTTAGGAACATAGATAAACTTGGCAACTTTGGTAGGAGGAGGATTTGAGGTATTTTTAACGGCAGAAAAAAGCGGATCCCAAGTTGGTAATAATATCTTCGAGTTTATCAATTCTAGTAGAATCTATCTTTTCATTAACTATGTGTTCCTTTTCCCTAAGATTTTTCCGAGTAACTCCTACCTTAGATCCATATTGGGTAATGTGGTTGTGGATCTTTTTATCCAAATTTTCAATTAACTCTACAGTTGCAATTTTATTTTCAATAATATCAAGCCTTTGCATCACATGTTCCAGAGTTAAAATAGTTCCATTGACCAAAAGAGGTGGTGGGCCTAACAAATCTATCATAGCATTATAAGAATCAAAAGTAGATCTATTCCAAGAAATTCCCTCCGGTAATGGTGTCAAGAACATATCTGTTCCAAGGAGTGATGCCTACATAAAAATTGTGAAGAAGAACAGAAGTGGATTTCTTTTTAGTAGATCTATTTTGAGCATTGCAAATTCTATACGAAGCATCTTTTAGATTTTCTCCCTCCCTCTGTTTAAAATTGAGAACTTCATTATCGGGAGTATTAAAAATGATAGGAGGACTAACCATGACGACGAAACAAACGATCTAACACACGGACACACAAGAGGCAAGCAAAAAAAAACGAATGGAAAAGAGGCGAAGAAAAGGCAAAGGCAAAGGTTTTTGAAAATCGTTTTAGAAGTGGGGGAGAGGAAAATGAGAGGCGAATGGCAAATAATGTAATGTGAGGGAGAAGAGTTTATGATGGGTACTTGGTATGTCTTGACTTGAGTGTAGATCTCCCTGGCAACGGCGCCAGAAATCCTTCTTGCTACCTCTTGAGCATGCGTTGGTTTTCCCTTGAAGAGGAAAGGGTGATGCAGCAAAGTAGCGTAAGTATTTTCCTCAGCTTTTGAGAACCAAGGTATCAATCCAGTAGGAGAAAACACGCAAGTCACCTAGTACCTGCACAAACAATCAAGAACCTTGCAACGCGATAAAGGGGTTGTCAATCCCTTCACGGTCACTCGTAAAAGTGGGATCTGATAAAGATAATAAGGTAAATATTTTTGGTATTTTTGTTGTATAGATTGGAAAGTAATAATTGCAAAATAAAAGAAGGACTACAGAAATTGGCAAGTTAACAGGAAACTAATATGATGTAAAATAGACCTGGGGGCCATAGGTTTCACTAGTGGCTTCTCTCAACATAGCATGTATTACAGTGGGTGAACAAATTACTATCGAGCAATTGATAGAAAAGCGCATAGTTATGAGAATATCTAGGCAATGATCATGAATATAGGCATCACGTCTGTGTCAAGCAAACCGAAACGATTCTGCATCTACTACTATTACTCCGCACATTGCCTGCTATCCAACATGCATCTAGAGTATTAAGTTCATAAGAACAGAGTAACACATTAATCCAGATTACATGATGTAGAGGGATAAACTCAAGCAATATGATATAAACCCCATCCTTTTATCCTCGATGGCAACAATACAATACGTACCTTGCTGCCCCTACTGTCGTTGGGAAAGGACGCCGCACGATTGAACCCAAAGCTAAGAACTTCTCCCATTGCAAGAAAGATCAATCTAGTAGGCCAAACTAAACTGATAATTCGAAGAGACTTGCAAAGATATCAAATCATGCATATAAGAACCAATTAATATTCATAGATAATCTTGATCATAAATCCAAAATTCATCGGATCTCGACAAACACGCCGCAAAAATTATTACATCGAATAGATCTCCAAGAACATCGAGGAGAACTTTGTATTGAGAATCAAAAATAGAGAAGAACACATCTAGCTAATAACTATGGACCCGAAGGTCTGTGATAAACTACTCACGCTTCATCAGAGAGGCCATGGTGTTGATGTAGAAGCCCTCTGTGAACGATTCCCCCTCCGACAAATCCCCGAAAAAGGCCCAAAGATGGAATCTCATGGGTACAGAAGGTTGCGGCGGTGGAAAACTGGTTTTGTGGCTCCCCCTGATGTTTTTAGGGTATAATTGTATATATAGGAGAAAGAAGTACATCAGTGGAGCTTCATGGGGCCCACGAGGGTGGGGGCGCGCCCTCCTTCCTCGTGGCCGCCTCGCGGAGTTCCAAACTTCAACTCCAGGTCTTCTGGATTGCGTTTGCTCCAAGAAAGATCATCGCGAAGGTTTCATTCCATTTGTATTCTGTTTGGTATTCCTTTTCTGCAAAACACTGAAATAGGCAAAAAAAATAGAAACTGGCACTGGGCCTTCGGTTAATAGGTTAGTCCCAAAAATAATATAAAAGAGCATATTAAAGCCCATTAAACATCCAAAACAGATAATATAATAGCATGGAACAAATCAAAAATTATAGATACGTTGGAGACGTATCACGGCGCTCTGGCACGGGCTGTAGCGGAGAGAGGAGGGCACGGGAGGAAGGGGTCATCATGCTGGCGCGGTGAAGACATCGAGGAGCATCGACTGGCACGCGGGAAAGGCCCGAGGTGGTCGGGGGACGCGGTGTCAACGGTCAGGAGCATAGTAGCGTGCTCCAGAGCGCGTCTTTGGCTGGCATGTGCGTCTTTTTCTGGCGTCCTCGCATGGCCACTTGCGTCTGGGGGCTCTGGGAGGGAGTAAATAAAGTGGAAATGGTATTGGATGCCCTGGGGATCCACTTGAGGAGGGGTGGGGTCGAGAGAGAGAGGGAAAACTGCTGTCCAAGGAAGAAGTTGGGTCCCTGTCCCCCATTAATTATTGCCCCTTGGGCAGGAAAGCAAGCAAGGGGTAGAGGGGGACTAGGAGAGGTTGTGGGAAAAGTTTTAGCTCATGGAGACAAGTGGAAATGGCCAAAACATGAGTTTTGAAATTCTGCCAGAAGGTGTTTGATGGCGGTTTGGGATATCTAAGTTGCTCAACTTGCTTTGAGACTTAACAGGAGCGAGTGGCATCACGACTCAGTAGTTCCCACCAATTTTGAGGTCAAATGGAGAGAGTGGCCAATGCAACTTTTGTAAACCCTAGAAATCAACAAAAATGGATTTTCCAAGATTTAGTCATGCAAATATATTCTCCTTGATGTACCACTTAGTGTAGTTCCATCATTTGAGGATTAGAACATGCTCACAAAAATTGAGGTCAAAAGGAGACCGTTGACAATGTAGAGTTGTTCAAATTTGGTTCTGGACAAAAAGAGTTTTGAGGCACTTTGATTAAGTTATCATATTCTCCAACTTGTGCCACTTGGCCTAGGTGAATGATTAGGCCATCTGAACATGTGTACAAACTTTTAGATTATTTGGACATGTCTGGTAGTGCAAAGTTGTTCAAACTTGGAAAAGGACAGAAATGTTTTTGAGAAGGTTTGATGGGGATATATTGTTCCATGACATGAGACTTTATAGTATCCTCAAGTAGGTCATTTTTGACATGCTTGAATTTTACTGGATTTAATGGAGAATATTTCCTTTGTAAACATTCAAAAGCTTGAAATGTCCAGAAAGGGTTTTTGAGGGATTTGACCAATACTTTGGTCATGACCATGTGTTGAAACTCATATATATGGACAACATATGTCCACTGAGCTTCCCTAAATTTTCTCAAATATTTTTGGAACACTAAAATAATTTTAACCCATTAAATACCATTTCTGGCCTAAAGAAAAAGCCTTTAAACAAAATGTAAAATAACTTTTAAAATAATAATTTGTGGTTTTAGGGTGTCCTATGGCTAATAGGATTCAAATATAATCTTGGAACATTTTTTACATCCCAACTTAGGTACTTGTAGTTCAAGCCTGAAGTCAGGGGGTTTTGAAAAAGCTAATTTAGAAAGTACCTTTTGGCCAATTTTTTTTTTAAGAAAATACTTTTATGGCCTATACACATGGCATGATCATTGGGTAAAGTTTCAGGTCAGGATAAAGAAGTATATCAGTTGGAGGATTTATTTGATTTTAGAGCACTGGCAAACAGCAGACAAAAATCCAATCAAGCAAAGTCCAAAACACTCAAAAGTTTTCTGTAAAACCACATTTTATCATGACTTATTAGATTAAGTGTTGTGGCATGAAAATCAGGGTGTGGCACATGAAATGAACCAAATGTTTTCCATGAGGTGGGCATGCCCATGGTAGGCATCCATGACAGGTCTGAACGAATTCTAACACAGTATGCAAGTTGCGTCACGTCCGGCCATTTATCGGTAAATTTTAGCTGAGAAAACCCCAAAAATGCAAGAATTGTCAAAAACTCAAACAACTTGACATGATGCCTTGAAGTGGTCATATAAGCTCATGGAAAAAATTGAGGTCGTTCGATGGATGCCGAAAAATGTGCTCTCAAATGGAGCCTTCTGGCCTACAAGGACACCCTACATTGAACATGGTGTTTTTTGGACATCCTTAAATAATCACAATTTTAACACCAGTTGGGCATCCCATGATAGGCATTCATGCCAGATGTGAATGAATTTCGATACCCTATGCAAGTAGCGTCAAGTCTGTCATATATCGGGCTTTTTTCACATAGAGAACTCAAGAAAATCCAAAAATTGTCAAAAACCAAAACAACTTAGCATAATGCCTTGAATTGGTCATAGAAGGCCATAAAAATATTTCATTTCAAGGATGTCGTGAAACAACGTGCTCTCACATGGAGTCTTCTGGCCTACCCGAACACACTTCCTTCAACACGGTCTATTTTTGGGCATCTTTGAAATGACCTCGACTTTTGCAAGCAGGTGCGCATGGCCATGGTAGGCATCCATGCCAGGTTTGAACGATTTCCGAAACCGTATGGAATTTGCAATACGTCCGTACATTTATCAGTCCTTTTTGAAGAAAAAACTCCACAAAATACAAAATTTGTAGAAAATCGAAACAACTTGGCATGGTGTCTTGAATTGGTCATACAAGCCAATGAAAAAAAAATTGGGTTCATCTAATGGATGTCGAGAAACAACATGCTCTCAACCGGTGATTTTTTTGGACATTCCTGAAATGATCCCATGTTTTGTCAGTATGTGGGCATGCCCATGGTAGACATCCATGTCATATTTGAAGAAAAAATATTCAAAACCGTAATTTAAATAATTATTTATAACTATTATTTTTAACATTGCTAATAAATACAAAGGGATAAAATTGAAAACAGTAAATGCTTTTTGAAGGAAAAATATTTTAAAATCATAGAATAGTTACTTAAAATTGTTATTTTTGGTATCCAAACAATATTTTCAAAATCTTGAACTGGTCTTAAGAAGAAGAATAAAAAGGAGAAAAGGAGAAAAATAAAATAACGAAAAAAAGAGAAGCAAAAGAAAAAAGTAGAAAAGAAAAAAACTTAGGCCTTCGTAAACTACGCGACGTCATCGCTCCTGTCGGGCGCCTGTTGTGGCGGCCTAACCGCTTGCGGATTTGAAAAAAAGTTCATCAATTTTGAAAATGTGTTCTCAAATCTGAAAAAATCGTGGACTTTAAAAAAGTTTGTAAAAGTTATAAAGAGTTTGTAGATTTTAAAAACATTCAAGGATTTGGATAAAGTTCATGGATTTGAAAAATGTATTCTTTCAATGTTTATTGTGTATATTGGTGGCCCAACCGCTAGCGTACTGTATATCACAAAATTGTTCAATGTGTATATTGGCCAAAGTATATGAAAAATGTTCAATGTTTATTTAAATATTGTTCAGCATATCTCACAAAATTGTTCAGTGTGTATTTAAATATTGTTCAGCGTATATCACAAAAGCTATACACCCTACATCTAGGAACGGAGGGAGTATTTTTCAACAAATATGACAAAAAAATTCAATGTACATTCCAAAATTGTTTACCGTATATAAAAAAAATCAATATTTTTTTTGGAATTTCAAACTTTGTACACGTTTTCTATTTTTATTCACTTAAAAAAGTTTTAAAAGTTTTTTGAATTTAGAAATTTATTCATGATTTTAAAACATTATTCACATTTTTAAGGAAATTTGTTCACATTTGTTTCAACAAGTGCTGATGCTTTTGGAAAAACCGTATCTGCAGCTATACTTAGTACTTTAATTATACCGCAGTAACTTAGCCATCAACAATTGTTAGCCCGGCTGGCTATTAGGATTGCAGCCGAGCCCTTTATACATGTAGTGAGGGAGGTCGTACCGAAGCGGAACTCTCTAGCAGATGCCAATAGTGCTGCTACTATTCTGCTGCACGGCCCCTACATGTACCAGTAGTCATGTATAGGGAGAGTATCAGATGATACCACCTCCCAAATGCTCCCATGATACCATTCAAAAAAAAAATTAAATATCTCAAAAAGTTTTGGAAAAAATTGTGGTTCACATCACATGAATGTACAAAACCTAAAAAATTTGAGGTCCAAATTATAAATGCACAGAAAAAAAAACAAAAAATCCGGATGTGAATAGTGGTGTTTTGACTTTTGTCTTTTTGATACTATTCATGCTGGATTTTTCTTTTTTGTTTCTCAATGTATATTTCGAATTTGGGCCTGAAATTTTCAGGGATATGTGAACATCCACATTTGTTTTCAGAATTTTTTGAAACATTTAAAATTGAATTTTTTGAAATGATATCGTGGTATCACCTAAGGGGTGGTATAATGTGATATTCTCCTGTCATGTATATCTCGCACATACACGCACACTACTCGTGCGGAGTCAGGCAGTGCTTAACTGTATCCAAATTTTTTTCATTTTTGTGAAACGGTATCCAGTTAGTAGCTTTGTAGCTCTAGCTGCATGCATATGAATATTCCACGGGTCTCCCTACATAATTACTAAGTTAGACCACGTAAGAATGCATCAACCAGTACTAAATGAACAGATAAATAAAGAACAAAAGTTTCTACAGGAAGTCACGCGCAACAAAGAAATTGCAAACAAAGAAAATAAGAAGAGACGCTACAGGAAGTCAGGCTGAGCAGGTTGTGAGGCAGCTCTGAAAACCACTGTCCGTCCGTGGCCACCATACCTCTGTCGAAGTTCTTGAAGTGTAACTGAATATTGCGAGCCCAGCCACACACATAAAAAAAAATTATCTTGGCACTGACAATATGCATTTAAAATATAAATGACAACAAAAATTTCAACTGACGTCCGCATGATGTCACCTGACGAGCCGCAACCTACAGGGTTGGCCCGCCAGCGCGCTCTATACGCGAGGCAGCGGTGTGCCTCATAGTAAGGGACACATAGCCGCGCCCATGGCCCGGGCCTTGGCAACTCGTTTTGTAGAAGGGAGTTAAAAAGCGGAAATAAAATTAGGGTTCTGAGATATAAATAATCTATTTGCTTAAAAGGAATGTGATTTTAGAAGGGATTAGGTATGGGAGTTAACTCCCACAATTTCTTTTTTACATAAACTCCCACCATTTTAGCAAGGGAGGAGAGTGGGAGTTGAAAGGGAATTATTTTACATACAACATCCAGATTGTCCATCATAACTTGTGTTCTCATTTTTGTAAAATAGATGTTATTATTTTCCACGAAGAAAACAAGGGTAGAAACTTTCTTCACTTTCTCCTCAAACCCCCACACACAATTACTATCAAATACAAAACCAAGGAATTAAAAAAATGACAGTTGTCCTGTCTAATCTCTGTACAATTCCCTTCTCTAAACTCTCGTTCCTCTTCTTAAAAGTTACTCTATCCGTTTATTAATATAAGATATTTTAAGGGAAACACTTCTAATCATACATCTGATACACGTCCACATCGTTGTGGTTGTCAAAGATATCCCATCCATATATTTAAAACTTTGAGATCTTATCTTTGACCATTCAAACTATTCATCGTTGACCAATGTATGTATAGTTCTGTTGGTCTCTAACCACTAAACTAACATTGACATGCTAGGCCCGCAAAAGAAAATGTTAACCTGTCAGGATAAGCAATGCACGTGGTCGCCATTTCTCACTATTGTCTACACAGATTTAGTTATTATGTATTTTTTTGTGGTGTGTCGTGTGTGGCATCAGGGGGCGGTGCTGGTCAAGGCACCCACAACATGTTTGATACTCCCGTTTTTTTTGAACGAAGGCTCGAGAGAGAGCCCGGTTTTGAATTAACAAAGCCATCAACCAGCCAGGAGTTACATCGGACAGTACCTTACAAGAGGAAAAAAGAAAAAGACGACAGATACATGGTGCTACTAGACAACTTACAAACCTCAACAACACCAAGCACTACAACATAATGGACAACAAAGCTTCGCTTGATGTCGATGATGTCCCCAGCCGCAGAAGGAGCACCATAGGTCGAGCGGAAGCACTAACAAGATGAGACCCATCATAGGCAGGGAGCATGCCCTCATCTGTACCAGGAGTGGTGAGCTGCAACAAACTACGCGAAACCATCTCCGAAGAGGACCCCTGCCCCTCGTCCTGGCTCGAAGGACGCCGTACCGTCGGAAGATGGGGAAGCTCACCCTAGAGCCAGATAAGATGGCAGCCACGAACAGCCTTGAGAGATACTCAGCCCCGCCCCCAGCTGAGACGACCTCGCCTTGGAAGATCCTCGCCGACACGCATAGAGCCACACACGAAGGGATGAAGCTATCAAGATCGAAGGTGATGAGGAAGGAAGCGCAGAATGATAAAATCGGACCACGCGATCGTCGATCCCCCAATCCCCAAATCAGAACGCCCACGCATCTCTCGAACCACCTGAGCGGCACCTCCAGGAAGGGGACGGCGTAGAGCACCGCCGCCGCCCTATCCAAATGGATGAGGTCTTCACCCGGGGCGAGAGGGGGAGAGGGGAACAGAACCTCGACGGAGCCTCCAGGGAGGGGCATGGCAACAGTTGATGTCATCACCGTCGTGGCCGAGCCACACCGGCTAAGGATTTCTCCCGGACTGCCGCCACTCCCGCACCCCAAACGCACCAGATCCGGCGTCCAGGGACCGCCAAGGACCAGCAACGCCGGGGTGGAAGGAGCTATGAGAGGGGGAGGGAAAGACCTGCAGATCTGACGCCGTCCGTCGGAGAAGACCGCACGCGAAGACCAGCCACCAAACGACCGCCGCCACCAAGCCGCCCGCGCGGCCGAGGGGACGGAGCAGCACCCGTGACCACTGCTCGCCGGAGAGCCAGCCGTCGCCTCTCCTTCTGAGGCCGCCGCCTCGGCGTCCGTGGCTATCCGCACGGAGGCGGAGCAGCAGATCCTCGCCGCCACCGTCCTCATCGGCCGCCCTGGCTTGCCCGGAGACCTACTCTGGTGGCAGCGAGGGAGGAGCTAGCAGGGGGCGGCGGCGCGCGCTAGGGATTCGTGGCCGCCCGAGTTGCCCCGAGCGGAGCGACGCAGGGGCTGGGCGAAAAAAGGGATGGGGCCTTTGATACTCCCGTTAACAAGATAGTTTAACCTTTTTACATTTAGCGAACTAACCTGTGGTCAGATGATTAATTGAAAGTGGTATTCCCAGTCCATCAGGGTTCAAATCCTGATACTCGCATTATTTCTGAATTTATTTTAGGATTCGGCGATGCGCTTTCAGTGGAATGAGATGTTCCCATCGACGACGAGGCGCCTATGGTGACTTCATAAATCTCAAGATAATATGCCAGCTCAGTCTCTCGAAGGTGCTCATAGAGATAGGGTGTGCATGTGTGCGTTCGTAAAAGCGAGTGTATGCACGTATGTATTAGCGCTTGTGCCTATACTGTGTTAAAAAAACCTTTTGCGATTTAGATGCACCTACAACATTTTTAGTATGTTTGTTCATTTATTTTAGTCTATATTAAAATGGACAAATGTTTTCTATGATTGGGTGTAGTTACTCTCACTTTGTTTCATGTGTTTTAGATAGTATCTTTTTTTTATGGTAATACGTGTCTCATTTATATCATAAGTATCATAGTACAAGTCACGTAACCGACCTAGCAAAACTGAAAGGCAGCAGAAAGCTAGCCTTTGCACAAAGGAACAACAACCAAGAAGTAAAATTACAATCAAGATTGAAGAAACCTCTGAACTTGACACCAACACCCGTCACCTGCCTCTGGAACCACGACAGTAGCCACCAAAGGGAAAAATGACGGATCACCTTCACACCCGAGCTAGTAGCGGCTCCATCGCTGACATGCAGCTTTGCGGACCTCCAAGGTGGCTCACCAACGGTAAAACCATTACCGTTGAACGAATCAGACCGAGGCAGCACCCCGGACACGCCATCGAACTCCAGATCTGGCACCCCCACACGACTAGAATGCCAGAGGAGAAAACCACATCTGACATCCACGAACCGCGAATCCAGCACACGATCCACCATCTTCCAAATGCCGCCGATGCAGACCACAATCTGCATCCGCTCCTGGACTACCTCCCAAGCTCCGCGCCGACGCTGGAGCAAACGCCGTCGCAACGGCGGAGCCCGAGGACACAGGTCCACCACAAGGATGTCGCCGCCGCCACGCAATCCTTGCTTGAACAGACTGATTGCCAAATACATCCCCAACATTAGGACCGATCGTCTTGTTGGAGCAGGATCCGAAGAAACTTTATTCAGCGCCGCCATCGCCGCCGCCGAAGCCAAGGCGATGAGCGGCCTAGAATCCTAATCTATAAGAGAAAAAACGATCCACACGCGTGGATCCGGCAACCCCCCCTCACCATCGACGACCGAGGCCGCCGGCGGAGGGGAGGCACCGGACGGCGGCGGCGGGGAAGACTGCTGGCGGCGAGGTCGCCTTTTCTTTCTTCTGGCGGAAGAAAGAAACGCCCCCTTTTTTCCTCTTGACTAATCAACGCCTTTTAGATAGTATCTATGCGTACCCCAGTGTATGTACGCATAGTATGTAGCATATACGAATATTTATGTAGTATATATACTACTAGGACGAGGGGAACCAAAACGTTCGGCCCGCTCCCGCGAGCGGGGGGAGCGAACCCTAACCTACGCCGCCGCCAGTCTTCCTCGTGCCTCCCCTCCTCCTCCTGCCGCCGGCGCGCGCCACCGGTCCATGCCCGAACGGCGTAGGCGGTGGCGGGCCCTTTTTCCCCTTCCCGGTGGCACATCGCAATGCGGGATGCGGCGGCTCCCCAGGAACACGTCGCTTCCGCGGGGGTGTGGTGGCAGCAAGGCAGGCGGTCGCGTCGGGGGCATGGGCGGCCCCTTGATCTGTGCTAGCTACAGAAGCTTGGCTGGGTGCAGGCGGTGTGGCTTGCGCGGGCCGGGCTGGTGGTGCACATCTGCTGCACTGGAGGCGGGCAGTGGCCCAACCCGATCTTGCCTCTGGCGGCGCAGAGGGTGCAGGCTGCGTGTGATGAGGCTGGTGGCCTCTGTTGCTCCCCTGCGGTAGTTGTGCTTGGCGGGGACGGGTGGTTGGTGGTGCATGCACGACGGATCTGGCCAGATCCGACCGGGTTTGGGGTGGGTCTCGGCGCACGACATCATGGCCGATGGCCTAGGCGGTGTTGCGGCTCTTCTCACGGGCGTGGAGGCGGGGCATGGTTCAGATGGTGGTGGGCATGTCTTGGACGGTGGGGACGAAGCTCTGTGTGTGGAGCCGATGGGGGCGGGAGCGCTGGACCGGCCGCCCGGCAGCCAGGGTTGCCGGCTGCCATGAGTGACTCCCATTTGTGGGGGCATCGTCTGTCTTCTCCGGGTGCTTGCTAGCAATAGGCTGGCGACGCAAACCTACCACCGTGGCAGGAGTTTGACGTGGTCCTCCTACCCGGGGTTGGTTGCTCTTCGCGCGAGTTTTGGCGCAATGTTGCCTTGGAGTCGGGTGGCTCGGTGATGTGGTCACCTATTACAGGTAGGGTCAAGGACCCATCATTTGGGACCCACATGGGGCCCATCACCATCATAGGTAGGTCCCTGGACCATGCCATCATTCAGATGCATATATCAGGAGGATCACTCGGACGACTCTACGTCACTCGGGCAACCATACGTCACTCGGGGAACCACACATCACTCGGTGGACGAACAACCACTCGGACGTACAGGACAAGAAGGTGTCGTGGGAGCTGCAACGGTCGAGGACTCCTATGTCATCCCCTAAATAGAGTTATAACTACCATTACCTGTAACTTCCGTAGTATAGGCTCATTACACTAGTAACTACCTCATTCAATGGCATTAATTGCCCCGGCGGCGTGGGAGACATGGGGCTGCAGTGCACTATATAAGCCGCTCCCCTCTCCCTAGCCGGGCATGTTCAACCTTTGTAACCATATCCATCAAATCAAAGCAAGCATCAGGGCACGAGGCGTAGGGCTTTTACCTCCACCGAGTGAGGGGCCTGAACTCGTTAAACACCGAATGTTACACCTATACCATAGCTACTCTCAGCCCCTTATTCATACCCCTAGTACTCATTGTTAGGATCATGACCCCAACAGTTGTCGCCCACCTTGGGGCTAGGCGTCTAGCAAAATTTCACAGTGTAGGTGGATTTCTTCATCATCATCATCATCATGTCAGACGGCAGCGAAATCCACTTTGGACGATCTACATCATCGCCGATGACTCAGCGTGGCTACGCGAGGCCCCGCTGGACGAGGAGGCATTTCCCATTCGTGGCACGATGCACTTCCGTGCTTCCTCCTATGGAGTCCTTCTCAACCAGCCCTCGGCTCCATACTGAGTGGTTGCCCACCCCGTCGTTGTGCACCGTCGCAAGCGCTCCGGGCATTCACGGCTGCAACGCTGGATCAAGCATGTTGTTGCCAGTTAGGTGGCAGCGGAACAAATGGTGGCTATCGAGTTCGACGAGCCCGCCCTCGATCTCTTGAACGAATCACTAGACGATTCCTCAAAGGAGTCCGAATCCAAGCATCGAGTTGACCGCCGAGATTCTTATGGCGGATAACTCTGAGTGATGCATGCCCCCGGGCTACACGGAGCCCGAAGACGACCGTGTGGGTGCATCCCACATCAACATCAAGGGCCGCTTCCCAAGGCACTAGCCGTATGTGCCTCAGGCTCTCACTCCAGAGCAGCGAGACATGCTCCGTCACTGGAACGACCAGCTCCTGAACACTCCCATCACCGGAACGACTCCCAAGGCGTTAGCCATGGAGTCGACTCGCCTGGCTACTTTGGCCGAGCATGATCACCTCGAACGGCTTCAGAGGGAGCTGGACGAACACGATCGTTGTCAACCCAACTCCAGTTGGCACAAGCGTCGGCTCTACTCGAGTGACCAAGCTCATAAGTCTCAAGTCCTTAGTACTCATTACAAAATCTAGCAGCCACCACTCGGATCGCGGATTCCATCCAGCCCTCTGGCTCCTCGGCCGGAGAAGGGATTCGTCAGATCCAGGCGCTCCTCAAGACAGCATTATCGTAGAATGCTAAGGTGTCCCAGTACAGAGACCGGATCCATAGCGCACCTGTGCGTGCGGAGACCGTCCAGTCGGCTCATAGACCACTCGGCTCGGGCAGGCGCCGAGCCACTTCCTCCTCCAAAGATCGTCACGAAGAACAGAGATGTGATCGAGTCGCATCGCGCTGGCATAAAGATAACTACGATCGTGCCCTGATGCCTCCACCACGGGATGTCGCGTACGGGCGCCAGCCCTACGACGACAGATGGATGCACGTCGGCGATCGTAGGCCGAGTCCTACTCGTCCGTCGAGGGACACTCGAGACCCGTTGTTCAAAGCGAGATCCGTTCTCGCTCAGAACCTGGTCGATAGAGGCCGGGCCCTGTGAGAGGGACAAGATCACGACGTGCCGAGTGGTTCCGTACCATCATGTCCCGAATGCTTCAACCGTTACGTACGAGCGGCTAAGATTCCAACAACTTCAGGCTGGCCACAGGGATCAACAAGTTTACCGGCGAATCCAAGCCCGAAATTTGGCTAGAATACTACTGAGTGGTAGTCCAGATCGGTGGCGGCGACGATAATGTGGCCATGAAGCATTTGCCACTGATGCTAGAAGGATCCGCTCGGGCTTGGCTAACACAGCTCCTGTCGGGTAGCATTTTTTGCTGGGATGACCTGGCGAAGGAGTTCGTCAAGACCTTTGAAGGCACGTACAAGAGAGCAGGAGGTTTGACCGAGTTGCAACATTGTGTGTAGAAGCAGTATGAGACTCTCCGAGAGTATATCCAGCGGTGGACCACTCTGCACAATACGGTGGAGAATGTCACCGAGCACCACACAATCTGCGCCTTCAAGGCCGGAGTTAGATACCAAGAGCTGAACGTGAAGTTCGGCCGAACTGAAACCCCAACTCTCAGTCGGGCTATGGAGATAGCCAATGGTGAAGAGGAAGACCGACTAAGGAGTTGCAAGAGCCTAGTTGGCGATGCGCATTAGTCAAAGAACAAGGGCAAGAAGCACAAGCAGAAAGCAGATGCCGGAGGGAGTGCCGGGATTGCAGCTCTGGCCAGCCAAGGCAAAAAGAGCTCACTGGTACGCGTCGATGCTATACAAACGGTTTTAACCCCTTTCTGTGATGGCGTTTGGAACCGTCGCCAAGTGAGTGTGGGCGATAGGGGGGTCCTTCCCACACGACCTAGAAACTGTCGGGGATATGGCCTTCTGGCACACACAATCGGCAAAATGAGGTCGTGTGCAATCGGCGAGCTCTCAAATATGGTTATACATACAGTGGTGCTAAAAAATACAATTATACAAGTGGAATTGTTTCCGATCGCAAGTACATCCCACACAGTCCCCACTAAAGGTTTCCGTTCGTATGTACATCCCACACAGTCGCTCCAAGGAAAACATTTCCGTTCGTAGGTAGATCACACACAATTTTCCCCGTTAAATCATTTGTGATAGCGTTGCCATTGCACACGATATTAACAACTTTATCATTTGCGTTATTGAATGCATCACACACCATGCATAGAAGAAACTGCGTGGCAAAGACAGTCCATAACACACAGTTTTTATGTGGTAAACATTTGCGCAAGGTGGCCTAACGCAAACAGTTTTCAAGAGGATGTCGTGTGTGTAGTGGAGATTGATCGCACACGTAGTGAATCCTAGAAACGTGTCTGATCTCCACGTATATCGCAGACGTTTCACTTCGCAAACAGTGTGTAGTGTAATCCCTAATTAATGCCTAATTTAAAAATCACATGTTTTGAATTTGAAAGTAGGCAATCGCTTATTTCATATCCAACCATGTTTATTAGAAATATAGGTTCAACCACGAATGCATAATTCGATGCACAGGTACATATACTGAAGAATTACGGAAGCACCAAGTAAAGAATATGAACCACAGTTGTACTAAAGACTGTAAAGAGACAGGCGAAAGACATTCTGGTTGCTGGAGAAGGTGAAGCGGAATGCCCTTATAGTGCCCTCCTCCATGCGTAATGCGCACATGACTCTAGGCAACCCCTTGTGATGGTTGCCCGTCCATCCTTCACTGTCTTCATTACGACTTCTCGATGCTCATTGTAGTCTAGATGAAATACTTTAACCTTCATTGCGTGTCCACCAATCATGTACTTTGCGAGGTAATCTTGAGTGAACTGCTTCGGGAACCACTGCGAACGAAAATGATTCAGACATTGTTGTCTAACAACTCATTATGGGCAGTAAAAAGAGAAGGCTGAAGAGTTTGTAGTTACCATCCTACAGCTCACTGTTGTGTTGGATAGAGCATAAACAAATAATTTGCTTGCCACCATTCATATCTTTTTGCTAATAATCCTTATCAGTTTCCTCACTTCATGCTTGTTCATGAATATCTCATTACCCCATACGCAAAAAGGGTTGATGCATGGATCCTTGCCAAGGGCATATGTACCTACAAGCAACAAGTCAATATTAGAAGGTAACAAGTGTCCAGGCCTTGATCTATATACACTACATTATGGAACAATAGGGGGGAGTACAAGCCGAGGGATGAAGCTAACCTCGGCGGAAAATGGTGGCCACTCCCGTTGTTGTCCTGCATTAGTAGTGGAAAGGCATGATGAGTACAACAACGTTAACATCAAACAAATATAGCAAAGGTAAACAACATCATCTCCAAAATGTTGGTTTCAGCCTGCTGTTTCAGCCTGCTGTTGGTTTCAGACAGCAGGCTTAACAACCATCAAATATTGCAACTCAAACTAATATTGTTGAAAATGAATAGAACATAGGTAATGCTTAAACATCACACTGGATAAATGTGTAAAACTGAAATAAAGGGCATGTGTTAGCTACACCAGGCATAACTGGAACCAAATATAGTCGTTCAAACTGGTATTGATGCAGTCGGGCGGTACAGTTCCTACTTGCACATAATGAACAACACATTGTGAATGACTGAAATAAACAAGGCATAAATGATCAGTATAACAACCAAATATAGCCATTGAAAACTGGACAAAGTCTCACTGCAACCAACCTAACAAGCAAATATAGATAAACAAGGCATATGCTTGAAAACTGGACAAATGCTCACTACAACCAACCTAACAAGCAGATACAGATAAACAAGGCATCTGCTTGAAAACTAGACAAATGCAAAAAAAGCAACCTAACAACCAAATACAGATAAACAAGGCACTGCTTGATAACTGAACAAATGCTCACTGCAACCAAACGAAGAACCAAATACATATAAACATGGCATCTACTCGATAACTGGAAAAATACTCACTGCAACCAACCTAACAACCAAATATAGATAAACAAGGCATCTCCTCACTATAAACAGCCAAATATAGCCATTCGTGAAACTGAAGTGGACAATTCATACTTAAACATCACATAGCCCTATTGAACAATACATTTTTGCATAACTGGAATAATTAAACACGACACAGTTAAAGCACCGCACGACAAATGCTACTACAACAAAGGGTACGGGTTGGCAAGCTAGAAAAGGTAAGATTTGCTGATAGGATGTTGCCTCACATTCATGGACGAGATCCTTCCAGTTGGAAGAGCACAGACCCATGGTGCGCTCTCTGATGTCACAGACGGGCTGTTTCACCTTGGAAGAACCTTCGTGGGTACCCTCCTTATGGTCGTGGTCGATGAGATCTAACTTGGCAATTGAGGATCCCAAGCTGCCGCCATAGAATGTGTCCTTCAGAAATGACAAAATGGGCTCGATGGCATGTAAGTATCGCAAATCCTTGACCGCTTGGCAAAGGAGATCAGCGGCAGGGCCGTCGAAGAGATCGACGACGGTTTAACCAGAGGGGTTGGGGATGTACCACTTAACCTGTGACATGGCCCGCGTGAAGACATCGCTGTCGACGAGCTTCATGCCGTAGCCAGCTTTCCGAAGATATAGTAATACACTAGCCCGCTGACATGAAGCCTTCGGCATAGCAACGCAGTCAACATCTTCGCCAGCTTCCGTGGCGACATGTTGCTCCAGGATTGACAGGTCAGGGCGAATGGCAGCCACCTCACCAACATCCGCCGGAGAGGCCATGATAAACCTCTTCTTGCCCGAACGCTCGTCGGGCTCCTCGGGATACGTGGTCGAGCTTAGGCTGCGACATTCTTGAGCAGGGGATGTGGATCTAGCGGGGAGGGACACCGCATGCCTCATCTAAAACTTAGGGGAGTGTGGCAACGGTATGGGAATCGCTGGGAAACCTGAACTTTATTATCTAAGCTAGGAGGA